>NW_027040336.1:20000-67500 GCF_034236695.1 Oncorhynchus nerka
TACAGGATGGAGTCATATATACAGTACAGGATGGAGTCATATATACAGAATGGAGTCATATATACAGTACAGGATGGAGTCATATATACAGGATGGAGTCATATATACAGGATGGAGTCATATATACAGAATGAAGTCATATATACAGAATGGAGTCATATATACAGAATGGAGTCATATATACAGTACAGGATGGAGTCATATATACAGAATGGAGTCATATATACAGGATGGAGTCATATATACAGGATGGAGTCATATATATACAGAATGGAGTCATATATATAGAATGGAGTCATATATACAGAATGGAGTCATATATACAGGATGGAGTCATATATACAGAATGGAGTCATATATATAGAATGGAGTCATATATACAGAATGGAGTCATATACACAGAATGGAGTCATATATATATATATATAGAATGGAGTCATATATACAGGATGGAGTCATATATACAGGATGGAGTCATATATACAGAATGGAGTCATATATATAGAATGGAGTCATATATACAGAATGGAGTCATATACACAGAATGGAGTCATATATATATATATAGAATGGAGTCATATATACAGGATGGAGTCATATATACAGAATGGAGTCATATATACAGAATGGAGTCATATATACAGGATGGAATCATATATATAGGATGGAGTCATATACACAGAATGGAGTCATATACAGAATGGAATCATATATACAGGATGGAGTCATATATACAGAATGGAATCATATATACAGAATGTAGTCATATATACAGAATGGAGTCATATACAGAATGGAATCATATATACAGGATGGAGTCATATATACAGAATGGAGTCATATATACAGAATGGAGTCATATACACAGAATGGAGTCATATATACAGAATGGAGTCATATACAGAATGGAATCATATATACAGGATGGAGTCATATATACAGAATGGAGTCATATATACAGAATGGAGTCATATACACAGAATGGAGTCATATATATATATATAGAATGGAGTCATATATACAGAATGGAGTCATATATACAGAATGGAGTCATATATACAGAATGGAGTCATATATATACAGAATGGAATCATATATACAGGATGGAGTCATATATACAGAATGGAGTCATATACACAGAATGGAGTCATATATACAGGATGGAGTCATATATACAGAATGGAGTCATATATACAGAATGGAATCATATATACAGGATGGAGTCATATATACAGAATGGAGTCATATATACAGAATGGAGTCATATACACAGAATGGAGTCATATATACAGGATGGAGTCATATATACAGAATGGAGTCATATATACAGAATGGAATCATATATACAGGATGGAGTCATATATACAGAATGGAGTCATATACACAGAATGAAGTCATATATACAGAATGGAGTCATATATACAGAATGGAATCATATATACAGGATGGAGTCATATACACAGAATGAAGTCATATATACAGGATGGAGTCATATATACAGAATGGAATCATATATACAGGATGGAGTCATATATACAGAATGGAGTCATATACACAGAATGAAGTCATATATACAGGATGGAGTCATATATACAGAATGAAGTCATATATACAGAATGGAATCATATATACAGGATGGAGTCATATATACAGAATGGAGTCATATACACAGAATGAAGTCATATATACAGGATGGAGTCATATATACAGGATGGAGTCATATATACAGAATGGAATCATATATACAGAATGGAGTCATATATACAGAATGGAGTCATATACACAGAATGGAGTCATATATATATATATAGAATGGAGTCATATATACAGGATGGAGTCATATATACAGGATGGAGTCATATATACAGAATGGAATCATATATACAGGATGGAGTCATATATATACAGAATGGAGTCATATATACAGAATGGAGTCATATATACAGAATGGAGTCATATATACAGGATGGAGTCATATATACAGGATGGAGTCATATATATATATATAGAATGGAGTCATATATACAGGATGGAGTCATATATACAGAATGGAGTCATATATACAGGATGGAGTCATATACACAGAATGGAGTCATATATATAGAATGGAGTCATATACACAGAATGGAGTCATATATACAGAATGGAGTCATATACACAGAATGGAGTCATATATATATATATATAGAATGGAGTCATATATACAGGATGGAGTCATATATATATATATAGAATGGAGTCATATATACAGGATGGAGTCATATATACAGAATGGAGTCATATATACAGGATGGAGTCATATATATACAGGATGGAGTCATATATACAGAATGGAGTCATATATACAGGATGGAGTCATATATACAGAATGGAGTCATATATACAGAATGGAGTCATATATACAGGATGGAGTCATATATACAGAATGGAGTCATATATACAGAATGGAGTCATATATACAGAATGGAGTCATATATACAGGATGGAATCATATATACAGAATGGAGTCATATACACAGAATGGAGTCATATATACAGAATGGAGTCATATATACAGAATGGAGTCATATATACAGAATGGAGTCATACATACAGAATGGAGTCATATATACAGAATGGAGTCATATATACAGAATGGAATCATATACAGGATGGAGTCATATATACAGGATGGAGTCATATATACAGAATGGAGTCATATATACAGAATGGAGTCATATATACAGTACAGGATGGAGTCATATACACAGAATGGAGTCATATATACAGAATGGAGTCATATATACAGAATGGAGTCATATATACGGGATGGAGTCATATATACAGAATGGAGTCATATATACAGAATGGAGTCATATATACAGGATGGAATCATATATACAGAATGGAGTCATATACACAGAATGGAGTCATATATACAGAATGGAGTCATATATACAGAATGGAGTCATATATACAGAATGGAGTCATATATACAGAATGGAGTCATATATACAGAATGGAGTCATATATACAGAATGGAATCATATACAGGATGGAGTCATATATACAGAATGGAGTCATATATACAGAATGGAATCATATACAGGATGGAGTCATATATACAGGATGGAGTCATATATACAGGATGGAATCATATATACAGAATGGAGTCATATACACAGAATGTAGTCATATATACAGAATGGAGTCATATATACAGGATGGAATCATATATACAGAATGGAGTCATATACACAGAATGTAGTCATATATACTCATGAGAACCGCCACAAGAATGCAAGACCATTGTCACCTCTGCTGCAGAAGATAAGTTCATTAGAGTTACCAGCCTCAGAAATCCATTGTCCGTGTCTTTGTGAGACACAGTGCAGGTTACGGATTATCTACGCATGTCTGGTTTCCACAGTGAAGCATGGAGGAGGTGTGATGGTGTATTTTTTAAAACTATTTATTTAACCTTATTTTAACAAGACAAGTCAGTTAATTAAGAACAAATTATTATTTACTATGATGGCCTACCAAAAGGTTAAAGGCCTCCTTTGGGGACCGGGGCTGGGATTGAAAATAAATACAATAGAAATATAGGACAAAACACACATCACAACAAGAGAGACAAAACAACACCACATAAAGAGAGACCTAAGACAACAACATAGCATGGCAGCAAACACAACATGACAACAACATGGTAGCAACACCATGTGATTATGTTAGGTCAGCGCCGAGTCACAGAAAATCATACAGCCATTTTCCAGCCAAGGAGAAGGCTCACAAAAGTCAGAAATAGCGATTAAATGAATCACTAACCTTTGTCTCCATGTTAGACAATAAATGTTTGTTTTGTTCGATAAAGTCCCTCTTTACGTTCAAAAACCTCAGTTATGTTGGTGCGTTTGGTTCAGAAATCCAAAGGCACAATGAGCGCTCTCAACATCAAGACGAAACGTTTTTAAAAAATGTAATAAAAGTTTCTAGAAACATGTCACACGATTTTTAAAATCAATCCTCAGGTTGTTTTTGTCATAAATAATCAATAATATTTCAACTGGACAAAAGCTTCGTCAATAGAAAAGGTAAACAAGAAAGGCGCACTCCTGATCGCTCGCTGGACTCATGTCTGGAAATTTCCACTGTCCTCTCATTGAAAGCGGTGTGTCTCCCTCATTTTTCAGAGTAAACGCCTGAAACAATGTCTAAAGACTGGCCACATGTAGAGGAAGCCATAGAGATGGTGACCTGGGTCCTAAGTCTTTGTATGGTGGATAGGCTTTCAATGGAAAAACAGCCTTTCAAAATAATAGTACTTCCTGGTTGGATTTTCCTCGGGTTTTCGCCTGCCATATCAGTTCTGTTATACTCACAGACATTATTCTTAACAGTTTTGGAAACTTTAGAGTGTTATCTATCCACATCTACCAATTATATGCATATCCTAGCTTCTGGGCCTGAGTAGCAGGCAGTTTAATTTGGGCACGCTTTTCATCCAAAATTCTGAATGCTGCCCCCTACCTTAGGTGAAGTTTTAATAGAATGTGACTGGCAGAACGGGTGATGTATGTGGAGGATGAGGGCTGCAGTAGATATCTCAGATAGGGGGGAGTGAACAGGTGTTGAATGTGGAGGATGAGGGCTGCAGTAGATATCTCAGACAGGGGAGAGTGAGGCCTAAGAGGGTTTTATAAATAAGCATCAACCAGTGGGTCTTGCGACAGGTATACAGAGATGATCAGTTTACAGAGGAGTATAGAGTGCAGTGATGTGTCCTATAAGGAGCATTGGTGGCAAATCTGATGGCCGAATGGTAAAGAACATCTAGCCACTCGAGAGCACCCTTACCTGTCGATCTATAAATTACATCTCTGTAATCTAGCATGGGTAGGATGGTCATCTGAATCAGGGTTAGTTTGGCAGCTGGAGTGAAAGAGGAGTGATTACGATAGAGGAAATCAAGTCTAGATTTAACTGTAGCCTGCAGCTTTGATATGTTCTGGGAGAAGGACAGAGTACCGTCTAGCCATACTCCCAAGTACTTTTATGAGGTGACTACCTCAACCTCTAAACCCTCAGAGGTAGTAATCACACTTGTAGGGGAGAGGGTCATTCTTCTTACCAAACCACATGACCTTTATTTTGGAGGTTTTCAGAACAAGGTTAAGGTCAGAGAAAGCTTGTTGGACACTAAGAACGATTTGTTGTAGAGCATTTAACACAAAATATGGGGGGGGGGGGGCTGAGTATAAGACCGTATCATCTGCATATAAATGGATGAGAGAGCTTCCTATTGCCTGAGCTATGTTGTTGATGTAAATTGTGAAGAGCGTGGGGCCTAGGATCGAGCCTTGGGGTGCTCCGTTGGTGACAGGCAATGGCTGAGACAGCAGATTTTTCTGACTTTATACACTGCACTCATTGAGAGAGGTAGTTAGCAAACCCCTCAGAGACACCGATACTCCTTAACCGGCCCACAAGGATGGAATGGTCTACAGTATCAAAAGCTTTGGCCAAGTCCATAAAAAAAGCAGCACAATATTGCCTAGAATCAAGGGCAACGGTGACATAATATAGGACCTTTAAGGTTGCAGTGATGCATATATAACTTGAGCGGAAACCAGATTGCATACCCGAGAGAATACTATAGACATCAGGAAAGCCAATCAGTTGATTATTGACACGTTTTTACAACATTGATAAACAGGGCAAAATAGAAATAGAATCAGCTTGATATCCCCCTTTAAATAAAGGACGAACTGTGGCTGCCTTCCCAGAAAGGAGAGATATGTTAAAAAGGTCAGAGAAAGGCTTGGAGATGACAGGGGCAGCAACCTTAAAGAAGAAAGGGTCTAAACCATCTCACCCAGATGTTTTTCGGGACCAAGTTTCAGGAGCTTCTTTAGCACCTCAGGCTCAGTGAGAAACTTTGCACCGAGGTGGGGAAAAAGAGGGAGAAGCATCGGGGATCGTCTCATTAGAACGGGTGGGAGATGAGGAAATGTTGGACAGGCAAGGAGGCTGACTCAAATGGGAATTCTGACTATCGGGGATCGTCGCATTAGAAGGGGTGGGAGATGAGGAAATGTTGGACAGGCAAGGAGGCTGACTCAAATGGGAATTCTGACTATCAGGGATAGTCGCATTCGAATGCTTTGCTGGTGAAACTATATTTCGAATTCAAGGCACACTTAATAACAAGCATGGCTACCACAACAATCTGCAGAGATACGCCATACCATCTGGTTTGCGCTTAGTGGGACTATCATTTGTTTTTCAACAGGACAATGACCCAACACACATCCAGGCTGTGTAGGGGCTATTTGACCAAGAAGGAGAGTGATGGTGTGCTGTATCAGATGACCTGGCCTCCACAATCACCTGACCTCAACCCAACTGAGATGGTTTGGGATGAGTTGGACCACAGAGTGAAGGAAAAGCAGCCAACAGGTTCTCAGCATATGTGGGAACTCCTTCAAGACTGTTGGAAAAGTATTCCTCATGAAGCTGGTTGAGAGAATGCACCCCGTGATGTGTGCAAAGCTGTCATCAAGGCTACTTTGAAGAATTTAAAATATTAATATTATATTATATTTATATTGTTTAACTACTACATGATTCCATTTTACCTTTATTTAACTAGGCAAGTCAGTTAATTAAGAACAAATTCTTATTTTCAATGACAGCCTAGGAACAGTGGGTTAACTGCCTGTTCAGGGGCAGAACAACAGATGTGTACCTTGTCAGCACGGGGGTTTGAACTTGCAACCTCTCGGTTACTAGTCCAATGCTCTAAGCACTAGGCTACCCTGCCGCCCCATCACCTAGTGGCCAGAGGTTATTTCATAGTTTCTTCACAATTAATATACAATGTAGAAAACAGTAACAATAAAGAGAAATGGAATGAGTAGGTGTGTCCAAACTTATGACTGTTACTGTAGATAGAATAAACAAAAATGTGGTTTAAAAAAAAAATAATAAAATCGACGGTTGGCTGAAGAGGGAGCTCTACCAGCAGCTCATTGAACATCATTCAGCCCGAGGTGAGCGAGAGTAGACATGGTGGCTTAATTAAATCTTCAAAAAGTTAACTTCACCAAGAAAGCAGCTCTGTCCTCATCACATTCTCACCTAGTTAGAGTTACTAGTCCAACGCTCTAACCGCTAGGCTACCCTGCCGCCCTAACCACTAGGCTACCCTAGGCTACCCTGCCGTTAGTTAGCGGGGTGCGCTAATAGCTTTTCAATCCGTGACTTCACTCGCTGTGAGGCCTTGAAGTAGTTGTACCCTTTGCTCTACAATGGCTTTTGTGGAGGGATGGGTAACGATGCTTTGTGTGAGGCAGTTTTTGATGTGTGCAGAGGGTCCCTGGTTTGAGCCCAGGTTGGGGTGAGGAGAGGGACGGAAGCAATACTGTTACATTACTTATGTGCTGGACTGTGGCCAAAGTGAACACTTGTCCTCGATCCAAACAGAACACTGTTACTGTCTGGGACAATTATGCGAGCTAGTGGGCGTGTTTACTTAGTTTTAAAAAAGTTGCAAAAAGACATCATTCAGACTATGTGCTCCCTCTCTATCTCTCTCCCTCCCCCCTCCCTCTCTCTCTCTCTCTCTCTCTCTCTCTCTCCCTCCCTCCCTCCCTCCCTCTCTCTATCCCTCCCTCTATCCCTCCCTCTCTCTATCCCTCCCTCCCTCCCTCTCTCTATCCCTCCCTCCCTCTCTCTGTCCCTCCCTCCCTCCCTCTCTCTATCCCTCCCTCCCTCTCTCTATCCCTCCCTCTCTCTATCCCTCCCTCTATCTATCCCTCCCTGCCACTTTCTATCCCTCCCTCCCTCTCTCTATCCCTCCCTCCCGTCTCTGATGGTAGATTATATACTGTAGCTATTAGTCTCTGAGAGAGAGAGAGAGAGAGAGAGAGAGAGAGAGAGAGAGAGAGAGAGAGAGAGAGAGAGAGCGAGAGAAAAGCAAGCAGCCAGTATGCTTTTCCATTTAGGATGAAGAGGTCGTGGCGCTTTTTGTCCAATTACAGACCACAACCTGTTAGAATTTGAGCAGCTGAAAAGCCAGACGTCAGATCCAATCAATATGGAGAACGTACCGTGTGGCAGCTCCAAACACAGCTGTCTGTCTGCCCTGGCCCGTTATTAGCCACTGTTTCAGTCCTGCCTGATGAGGTATAGCACAGTCCTCCACACTAAGAGGCTATGTCTGAGTCCCATTTGGCTCCCTATTGCCATATAGTGTACTAGTTTTGACCAGGGCCATAATTGCTATATAATCCCTATGGTCAAAAGTAGTGCCCTACATAGGGTATATGGGGCCATTTGGGACATACGATATTTCCACTGCTGAAGAGGGTTGCTCCAGTACAATGGCGTCCATACAGGTCACACAAATGTGTCTGAAAGAGAAACATCACCACCTAGTGGCCAGAGGAAACACCATCACCTAGGGGCCAGAGGAAACACCATCACCTAGTGGCCAGAGGAAACACCACCACCTAGTGGCCAGAGGAAACACCATCACCTAGTGACCAGAGGAAACACCACCACCTAATGGCCAGAGGCAACACCATCACCTAGTGGCCAGAGGAAACACCATCACCTAGTGGCCAGAGGAAACACCATCACCTAGTGGCCAGAGGAAACACCATCACCTAGTGGCCAGAGGAAACACCACCACCTCTTTGCCAGAGGAAACACCACTACCTCGTGGCCAGAGGAAACACCATCACCTAGTGGCCAGAGGAAACCACCACCTCGTGGCCAGAGGAAACACCATCACCTCGTGGCCAGAGGAAACACCACCACCTAGTGGAAACAGAGCATTCTAGTCGCCAGAGGAAGCACCATCACCTAGTGGCCAGAGGAAACACCACCACCTAATGGCCAAAGGAAGCACCATCACCTAGTGGCCAGAGGAAACACCACCACCTAGTGGCCAAAGAAAACTCCACTACCTAGTGGCCAGAGGAAACACCACCACCTAGTGGCCAGAGGAAACACCATCACCTAGTGGCCAGAGGAAACACCACTACCTAGTGGCCAGAGGAAACACCATCACCTAGTGGCCAGAGGAAACACCATCACCTAGTGGCCAGAGGAAACACCACCACCTAGTGGCCAGAGGAAACACCACCACCTCTTTGCCAGAGGAAACACCACTACCTCGTGGCCAGAGGAAACACCATCACCTAGTGGCCAGAGGAAACACCACCACCTCGTGGCCAGAGGAAACACCATCACCTCGTGGCCAGAGGAAACACCACCACCTAGTGGCCAGAGGAAACACCACCACCTAGTGGAAACAGAACATTCTAGTGGCCAGAGGAAGCACCATCACCTAGTGGCCAGAGGAAACACCACCACCTAATGGCCAAAGGAAGCACCATCACCTAGTGGCCAGAGGAAACACCACCACCTAGTGGCCAAAGGAAACTCCACTACCTAGTGGCCAGAGGAAACACCACCACCTAGTGGCCAGAGGAAACACCATCACCTAGTGGCCAGAGGAAACACCACTACCTAGTGGCCAGAGGAAACACCATCACCTAGTGGCCAGAGGACGCACTATAACCTAGTGGCCAGAGGAAACACCCTCACCTAGTGGCCAGAGGAAACACCACCACCTAGTGGCCAGTGGAAACACCACCACCTAGTAGCCAGAGGAAACACCATCATCTAGTGGCCAGAGGAAACACCACCACCTAGTGGCCAGAGGAAACACCACCACCTAGTGGCCAGAGGAAACACCATCACCTAGTGGCCAGAGGAAACACCATCACCTAGTGGCCAGAGGAAAGTAACTAGCAGAGGGTTTGGTGATGAAACACCACCACCTAGTGGTCAGAGGAAAGTAACTAGGAGAGGGTTTGGTGAGGAAACACCACCACCTAGAGGCCAGGGGAATGTAGCAAGGACAGTTCAGATAACTCTGATATTAACTACAGATGTGGGATCTTAATTTGACCACTCTTTTGTTGCTAAAAAATGCAAACGCGTAGTGTATTTAAGGTTAGTGAAAGCTTCTAAAGTTGGCAATTTCCACATTAAACAGTCAGACTTGATTTGCCTCATGAACAATGTTTCAACACCTTCAAAACATGTCCATTAATTACAATCCACATAATATTTCACATTTCCTGTTGCTACAGGATTGTTTTCCTGCTGTAGCAAACTGGCTCAAATTATGATCCTACATCTGTACGTAGAATACATTTTAAAGTCTTGTGGAATGTTTTTCTTGGTTCGCTGTGTATTGGAACATTTCTGGGATCTTTTATTTCAGCTCATGAAACATGGGAGCAACACTTTAGATGTTGCGTTTGTATTTTTTGTTCAGTGTATACAGTATACGGAGGTAGTTTAGTGCCTTTCTTCTTCTCTCAGATATAGGACAGACACTTCAGAACAAACTTCCTTTAGATGTTTTGGGGTGGGGGGGCTATCTGTTATTAAATGTGTTTGAATGGGCTAATTAATAGCAGTAAGGACTGTCTGTTATTCAATGTGTTTCTATTGGCTAATAGCAGTAAGGACAGTCTGTTATTCAATGTGTTTCTATGGGCTAATAGCAGTAAGGACAGTCTGTTATTCAATGTGTTTCTATGGGCTAATAGCAGTAAGGACTATCTGTTATTCAATGTGTTTCTATGGGCTAATAGCAGTAAGGACTATCTGTTATTCAATGTGTTTCTATGGGCTAATAGCAGTAAGGACTATCTGTTATTCAATGTGTTTCTATGGGCTAATAGCAGTAAGGACTATCTGTTATTCAATGTGTTTCTATGGGCTAATAGCAGTAAGGACTGTCTGTTATTCAATGTGTTTCTATGGGCTAATAGCAGTAAGGACTGTTATTCAATGTGTTTCTATGGGCTAATAGCAGTAAGGACAAATAAAAAATTATGGATCGCGGGCAGAAGTTTGGATGAATGAGATGCCCAAAGTTAACCTCCTATTACTCAGGCCCAGAAGCTATGGATATGCATGTAATTGGTAGTATTGGATGGAAAAAACTCTAAAGTTTCCATAACTGTTAAGATAATGTCTGTGAGTATAACAGGACTGATAGAGCAGGCGAAAACCAGAGGAGAATCCATCCGGGAATATATATTTTTTGAGCTCACCACTCATTATAATGGCCTTCTATGGGAATGTGAATGGAATACCTCCCAGATTGCAGTTCCTATGACTTCCAGTAGATGTCAACAGTCTTTAGAAAGAGTTTCTGGCTTGTTTTTTGAAAAATGAGCTAGAATTTGTAGTTTTTGTAAGTGGCTCCCATTTAGGCCATTTAGTGGTGCGCGTCGGTGATTTCGTTATTTATCTCCGGTAATCAACATACTATTCTCCGTCTTAAATTGTATTGTTTATTTACATATTAGGGTACCTGAGGATTGATTAGAAACATTGTGTGACTTGTTTGGACGAAGTTAACCTGTTATTCCTACCCCCTACTTTTTCGAACATTCTGTTAAAAATCGCGCAACATTTCAGCGCCCTGCTACTCATGCCAGGAATATAGTATATGCATATGATTAGTATATGTGGATAGAAAACACTCAGACGTTTATAAAACGGGTTAAATCACGGCTGTGACTATAACAGAACGTGCTTTTCATCGAAAAGTGCAGGAAAATCTGATCACTGAAAATGGGAAAATATATCCATGCGCCACTTCAACCCATTGTTAAACGTGACCCACATTAAATGGGGCCGAGTTTGCAATACCTACAGCTTCCACACGATGTCAACAGTCTTGTCATTTGCCTACGATTTGTTTCTTGGTCAAACGGACCCGAGGCAGCGCAGTTCTTCCGGTCTCCGACCGGATATTTTGGTTGAGATTTACCCGGACATTATTTCCAGACGTACAGCTATAGAATATACATCGCCTCGTGATCAATTTGATCGCTTATTAACGTTTACTAATACCTAAAGTTGCATTACAAAAGTATTTCGAAGTGTTTGGTGAAAGTTTATCGTCGACTTTTTTAATTTTAAAAAATGACGTTACGTTATAAAACACAATTTTTTTCCTTGATCACACAGTCTTCATAGATCGATATCTAGGCTATATATGGACCGATTTAATCGGAAAAAAAGACCCAATAGTGATGTTTATGGGACATCTAGGAGTGCCAACAAAGAAGATGGTCAAAGGTAATGAATGTTTTATAATTTATTTGTGCGTTTTGTGTAGCGCCGACTATGCTAATTATTTTGTTTACGTCCCCTGCGGGTCTTTTGGTGTGTTACATGCTATCAGATAATAGCTTCTCATGCTTTCGCCGAAAAGCATTTTAAAAATCTGACTTGTTGCCTGGATTCACAACGAGTGTAGCTTTAATTCAGTACCCTGCATGTGTATTTTAATGAACGTTTGAATTTTAACGAGTGCTATTAGCATTTAGCGTAGCGCATTTGCATTTCCAGATGTCTAGATGGGACGCCTGCGTGTCAGGTAGGATCAAGAGGTTAATTGGTAACTTTCAGGATTCATTTGTTTGCATTTGAACGAGGGAAACCAGTGGATTACTGAGTCAAGAGCGCCAACTAAACTGACTGTTTTGGGATATAAAGAAGGACATTATTGAACAAAACGACAATTTGTGATGTAGCTGGGACCCTTTTTATTGCAAACAGAGGAAGATCTTCAAAGGTAAGTTATTAACAAGAAGTTAAGCTTTTAACCTGTTGCCTCTACTTGGGACGCTTGCGTCCCAACTAGAGCTCTGGAAATGCAAATGCGCTACGCTAAATGCTAATAGTATTAGTTAAAACTCAAAAGTTCATTAAAATACACATGCAGGGTATCAAATTAAAGCTACACTCGTTGTGAATCCAGGCAACAAGTCCGATTTTTAAAATGCTTTTCGGCGACAGCATGAGAAGCTATTATCTGATAGCATGCACCAATACACTACAACAGAAAAGCACAGCAGGGGACGTAAACAAAATAATTAGCATTTCGGCGTTACACAAACCGCACAATAAAATAGAAAACAGTCATTACCTTTCACCATCTTCTTTGTTGGCACTCCTAGATGTCCCATAAACACTATTGGGTCTTTATTTCGATTAAATCGGGCCATATAAAGCCAAGATATCGTTATATGTAGACTGTGTGATAAACGAAAAAAACAGCGATTTCACAACGTAACGTCATTTTTTAAAATTCAAAAAGTAGACGATAAACTTTCACAAAACACTTCGAAATACGTTTGTAATGCTACTTTAGGTATTAGTAAACGTTAATAAGCGATAAAAATCATCCGTAGGCGATGTAAATATCATTAGCTGTCGTCTTGGAAAAAATTTCAGGAGAGAGCTCTTCCGGAATGATCTGGGCGGAGACCGGAGGTAAATGGTGCCCCTCTTTCGGTTCAACCAAGAATCAAAGATGATTCAATTCACAAGATACTCGACAACATGGGGATGCTGTGGGAGTTGAATGCTCGGTCTTATCTAATTCGGCTCACTGTTAACAATTGCTGGAAGTGGCGCAAGGATATTTATTTCCATTTTCTGTGATCAGGTTTTCCTGCGCTTTCCGATGTAACGCACGTTATGTAATAGCCACAGTCGTGATTTAACCAGTTTTAAAAACGTCCGAGGGTTTCCTATCCACACATTCTAACCATATGAACGTACTATATTCCTGGCATGAGTAGCAGGGCGCTGAAATGTTGCGCGATTTTTAACAAAATGTTCAAAAAAGTAGAGGGTCGACTGAAGAGGTTTTAAGCGATGTAAGACACTTGTATTTTCATGAATGTCTAATATTATGAATTTGATATTTCGCACACTGCAATTTCACCGGTTGTTGTCGAGGTGGGGCGCTTGCGGCACGCCTAGCCCAAAGAGGTATCTACATTTTCCTTGGTACGACCTTGTTAATCACTTACCTTAAAACAATTCCATATAGCTTAGTAGAACCCCCTCCCCCGGCTTAGACAGGACTTAGACAGGACTTAGACAGTACTTAGACAAGGCTTAGACAAAGCTTAGACAGGACTTAGACAAGGCTTAGACAGGACTTAGACAGGACTTAGACAAGGTTTAGACAGGGCTTAGACAGGACTTAGACAAGGCTTAGATAGGGCTTAGACAGTACTTAGACAAGGTTTAGACAGGACTTAGACAGGACTTAGACAAGGTTTAGACAGGACTTAGACAAGGCTTAGGCAGGGCTTAGACAGGACTTAGACAAGGTTTAGACAGGGCTTAGACAGGACTTAGACAGGACATAGAAAGTACAGGGCTTAGACAGTACTTAGACAGGGCTTAGTATGTAGAGGGTTACAACATCTATGTAAACTGAGATTGTATTGACAAATGTTCAGTCACTTTTTTCATGCCGGATATAAAAATAACATAGAGATATTTTATAACCTGTGGCGACCCTCCCACTCTGTCTGTGGGCGGAGCCGGGAGGTGTCGTCAGAAAAATGGGACACACCTGGGCCTGGGTGTGTCCCAGGATGAATACACCTCTTCCCGCAGTCATTGAGGAAACTCATGCAGACACACCTGGTCCTGGGTGTGTCCCAGGATGAATACACCACTTCCCCCAGTCATTGAGGAGACTCTCTCCATGCAGACACACCTGGGCCTGGGTGTGTCCCAGGATAAATACACCACTTCCCCCAGCCATTGAGGAGACTCTCTCCATGCAGACACACCTGGGCCTGGGTGTGTCCCAGGATAAATACACCACTTCCCCCAGTCATTGGGGAGACTCTCTCCATGCAGACACACCTGGGCCTGGGTGTGTCCCAGGATGAATACACCACTTCCCCCAGTCATTGAGGAGACTCTCTCCATGCAGACACACCTGGGCCTGGGTGTGTCCCAGGATAAATACACCTCTTCCCCCAGTCATTGAGGAGACTCTCTCCATGCAGACACACCTGGGCCTGGGTGTGTCCCAGGTTGAATACACCACTTCCCCCAGTCATTGGGGAGACTCATGCAGACACACCTGGGCCTGGGTGTGTCCCAGGATAAATACACCTCTTCCCCCAGCCATTGGGGAGACTCTCTCCATGCAGACACACCTGGGCCTGGGTGTGTCCCAGGATAAATACACCACTTCCCCCAGTCATTGGGGAGACTCTCTCCATGCAGACACACCTGGGCCTGGGTGTGTCCCAGGATGAATACACCACTTCCCCCAGTCATTGAGGAGACTCTCTCCATGCAGACACACCTGGGCCTGGGTGTGTCCCAGGATAAATACACCTCTTCCCCCAGCCATTGGGGAGACTCTCTCCATGCAGACACACCTGGGCCTGGGTGTGTCCCAGGATGAATACACCTCTTCCCCCAGTCATTAAGGAGACTCTCTCCATGCAGACACACCTGGGCCTGGGTGTGTCCCAGGATGAATACACCACTTCCCCCAGCCATTGGGGAGACTCATGCAGACACACCTGGGCCTGGGTGTGTCCCAGGATGAATACACCTCTTCCCCCAGCCATTGGGGAGACTCATGCAGACACACCTGGGCCTGGGTGTGTCCCAGGATGAATACACCACTTCCCCCAGTCATTGGGGAGACTCTCTCCATGCAGACACACCTGGGCCTGGGTGTGTCCCAGGATAAATACACATCTTCCCCCAGTCATTGAGGAGACTCTCTCCATGCAGACACACCTGGGCCTGGGTGTGTCCCAGGATGAATACACCTCTTCCCCCAGCCATTGGGGAGACTCTCTCCATGCAGACACACCTGGGCTGGGTGTGTCCCAGGATAAATACACCTCTTCCCCCAGTCATTAAGGACTCTCTCCATGCACACACACCTGGGCCTGGGTGTGTCCCAGGATGAATACACCTCTTCCCCCAGCCATTGGGGAGACTCTCTCCATGCACACACACCTGGGCCTGGGTGTGTCCCAGGATGAATACACCTCTTCCCCCAGCCATTGGGGAGACTCTCTCCATGCAGACGCACCTGGGCCTGGGTGTGTCCCAGGATGAATACACCTCTTCCCCCAGCCATTGGGGAGACTCTCTCCATGCAGACGCACCTGGGCCTGGGTGTGTCCCAGGATGAATACACCTCTTCCCCCAGCCATTGGGGAGACTCTCTCCATGCAGACGCACCTGGGCCTGGGTGTGTCCCAGGATGAATACACCTCTTCCCCCAGCCATTGGGGAGACTCTCTCCATGCAGACGCTGATAGATTTTGGTCGTGGCATTTTTGTACCTGTTTTTGTTTGTTTGTGTTGGCACCTTTCAACACCCCGCGACCAATCAATTACACTACTGATTACCGACTACACACATCCATTGTTAATTGTATTTAGTTTACTTTAGATATTAAATATGCTTTGCTATTCCTTATCTCCACGTTGTCTCCCTTTTTGTTTTGAACTTTGAGCCAATTCGTGACAACCAGGTTACAGCTCTCTACAGTGGATTATGTCTCTCTACAGTGGGGTATGTCTCTCTACAGTAGGTTATGTCTTTATACAGTGGGTTATGTCTCTATACAGTGGGTTACGTATCTATATAGTGGGTTATGTCTCTATACAGTGGGTTATGTCTCTCTACAGTGGGTTATGTCTCTCTACAGTGGGTTACGTCTCTTTCCAGTGGGTTATGTCTCTATACAGTGGGTTATGTCTCTCTACAGTGAGTTATGTCTCTATACAGTGGGTTATGTCTCTATATAGTGGGTTATGTCTATCTACAGTGGATTATGTCTCTTTCCAGTGGGTTATGTCTCTATACAGTGGGTTATGTCTCTCTACAGTGGGTTATGTCTCTACAGTGGGTTATGTCTCTACAGTGGGTTATGTCTCTACAGTGGGTTATGTCTCTATACAGTGGGTTATGTCTCTCTACAGTGGGTTATGTCTCTCTACAGTGGGTTATGTCTCTACAGTGGGTTATGTCTCTATAGTGGGTTATGTCTCTATACAGTGGGTTATGTCTCTCTACAGTGGGTTATGTCTCTGTACAGTGGGTTATGTCTCTATACAGTGGGTTATGTCTCCCTACAGTGGGTTATGTCTCTATACAGTGGGTTATGTCTCTAAAGTGGGTTATGTCTCTCTACAGTGGGTTATGTCTCTATACAGTGGGTTATGTCTCTCTACAGTGGGTTATGTCTCTATACAGTGGGTTATGTCTCTCTACAGTGGGTTATGTCTCTATACAGTGGGTTATGTCTCCCTACAGTGGGTTATGTCTCTATACAGTGGGTTATGTCTCTAAAGTGGGATATGTCTCTATACAGTGGGTTATGTCTCTCTACAGTGGGTTATGTCTCTATACAGTGGGTTATGTCTCTATAGTGGGTTATGTCTCTATAGTGGGTTATGTCTCTATAGTGGGTTATGTCTCTATACAGTGGGTTATGCCTCTATGGTGGGTTATGTCTCTATACAGTGGGTTATGTCTCTCTACAGTGGGTTATGTCTCTATACAGTGGGTTATGTCTATCTACAGTGGGTTATGTCTCTCTACAGTAGGTTATGTCTCTACAGTGGGTTATGTCTCTACAGTGGGTTATGTCTCTATACAGTGAATTATGTCTCTCTACAGTGGGTTATGCCTCTCTACAGTGGGTTATGTCTCTCTACAGTGGGTTATGTCAATCTACAGTGGGTTATGTCTCTCTACAGTGGGTTATGTCTCTCTACAGTGGGTTATGTCTCTACAGTGGGTTATGTCTCTATAGTGGGTTATGTCTCTATACAGTGGGTTATGTCTCTTTACAGTGGGTTATGTCTCTATACAGTGGGTTATGTCTCTACAGTGGGTTATGTCTCTATATAGTGGGTTATGTCTCTCTACAGTGGGTTATGTCTCTCTACAGTGGGTTATGTCTCTATACAGTGGGTTATGTCTCTCTACAGTGGGTTATGTCTCTATACAGTGGGTTATGTCCCTCCACAGTGGGTTATGTCTCTATACAGTGGGTTATGTCTCTCTACAGTGGGTTATGTCTCTATACAGTGGGTTATGTCTCTATACAGTGGGTTATGTCTCTATACAGTGGGTTATGTCTCCCTACAGTGGGTTATGTCTCTATACAGTGGGTTATGTCTCTAAACATTTAAGTCATTTAGCAGACGCTCTTATCCAGAGCGACTTACAAATTGGTGCATTCACCTTATGACATCCAGTGGAACAGCCACTTTACAATAGTGCATCTAAATCTTTTAAGGGGGGGGGTGGTGAGAAGGATTACTTTATCCTATCCTAGGTATTCCTTAAAGAGACATAAAGTGGGTTATGTCTCTCTACAGTGGGTTATGTCTCTATACAGTGGGTTATGTCTCTCTACAGTGGGTTATGTCTCTATACAGTGGGTTATGTCTCTCTACAGTGGGTTATGTCTCTATAGAGTGGGTTATGTCTCTATACAGTGGGTTATGTCTCCCTACAGTGGGTTATGTCTCTATACAGTGGGTTATGTCTCTAAAGTGGGTTATGTCTCTATACAGTGGGTTATGTCTCTCTACAGTGGGTTATGTCTCTATACAGTGGGTTATGTCTCTATAGTGGGTTATGTCTCTATACAGTGGGTTATGTCTCTACAGCGGGTTATGTCTCTATAGTGGGTTATGTCTCTATACAGTGGGTTATGTCTCTATAGTGGGTTATGTCTCTATGGTGGGTTATGTCTCTATACAGTGGGTTATGTCTCTCTACAGTGGGTTATGTCTCTCTACAGTGGGTTATGTCTCTATACAGTGGGTTATTTCTATCTACAGTGGGTTATGTCTCTCTACAGTGGGTTATGTCTCTACAGTGGGTTATGTCTCTACAGTGGGTTATGTCTCTATACAGTGGGTTATGTCTCTCTACAGTGGGTTATGTCTCTCTACAGTGGGTTAGGTCTCTCTACAGTGGGTTATGCCTCTCTACAGTGGGTTATGTCTCTCTACAGTGGGTTACGTCTCTACAGTGGGTTACGTCTCTACAGTGGGTTATGTCTCTCTACAGTGGGTTATGTCTCTCTACAGTGGGTTATGTCTCTGTACAGTGGGTTATGTCTCTATACAGTGGGTTATGTCTCCCTACAGTGGGTTATGTCTCTATACAGTGGGTTACGTCTCTACAGTGGGTTATGCCTCTCTACAGTGGGTTATGTCTCTCTACAGTGAATTATGTCTCTCTACAGTGGATTATGTCTCTATAGTGGGTTATGTCTCTATACAGTGGGTTATGTCTCTCTACAGTGAATTATGTCTCTCTACAGTGGGTTATGTCTCTATAGTGGGTTATGTCTCTCTACAG
This sequence comes from Oncorhynchus nerka, assembly GCF_034236695.1. Taxonomy (NCBI): domain Eukaryota; kingdom Metazoa; phylum Chordata; class Actinopteri; order Salmoniformes; family Salmonidae; genus Oncorhynchus; species Oncorhynchus nerka. Next base: position 39,256 of record NW_027040336.1, read on the forward strand.
TGGGTTACGTCTCTACAGTGGGTTATGTCTCTCTACAGTGGGTTATGTCTCTAAAGTGGGTTATGTCTCTCTACAGTGGGTTATGCCTCTCTACAGTGGGTTATGCCTCTCTACAGTGGGTTATGTCTCTATACAGTGGGTTATGCCTCTCTACAGTGGGTTATGTCTCTAAAGTGGGTTATGTCTCTCTACAGTGGGTTATGCCTTTCTACAGTGGGTTGTGTCTCTCTACAGTGGGTTATGTCTCTATACAGTAGCTCTGCCTTCACCTGTTCCAGAACCTTCTCCAGTGTTATACCTACCTGCTGTCTCCTCTGTTCTCCTCTGTAGCTCTGCCTTCACCTGTTCCAGAACCTTCTCCAGTGTTATACCTACCTGCGGTCTCCTCTGTAGCTCTGCCTTCACCTGTTCCGGAACCTTCTCCAGTGTTATACCTACCTGCTGTCTCCTCTGTTCTCCTCTGTAGCTCTGCCTTCACCTGTTCCAGAACCTTCTCCAGTGTTATACCTACCTGCTGTCTCCTCCGTAGCTCTGCCTTCACCTGTTCCAGAACCTTCTCCAGTGTTATACCTACCTGCTGTCTCCTCTGTAGCTCTGCTTTCACCTGTTCCAGAACCTTCTCCAGTGTCATACCTACCTGCTGTCTGCTCTGTTCTCCTCAGTAGCTCTGCCTTCACCTGTTCCAGAACCTTCTCCAGTGTTATACCTACCTGCTGTCTCCTCCGTAGCTCTGCCTTCACCTGTTCCAGAACCTTCTCCAGTGTTATACCTACCTGCTGTCTCCTCCGTAGCTCTGCCTTCACCTGTTCCAGAACCTTCTCCAGTGTTATACCTACCTGCTGTCTCCTCTGTTCTCCTCCGTAGCTCTGCCTTCACCTGTTCCAGAACCTTCTCCAGTGTTATACCTACCTGCGGTCTCCTCTGTAGCTCTGCCTTCACCTGTTCTGGAACCTTCTCCAGTGTTATACCTACCTGCTGTCTCCTGTGTTCTCCTCTGTAGCTCTGCCTTCACCTGTTCCAGAACCTTCTCCAGTGTTATACCTACCTGCTGTCTCCTCTGTTCTCCTCCGTAGCTCTGCCTTCACCTGTTCCAGAACCTTCTCCAGTGTTATACCTACCTGCGGTCTCCTCTGTAGCTCTGCCTTCACCTGTTCTGGAACCTTCTCCAGTGTTATACCTACCTGCTGTCTCCTCTGTTCTCCTCTGTAGCTCTGCCTTCACCTGTTCCAGAACCTTCTCCAGTGTTATACCTACCTGCTGTCTCCTCTGTTCTCCTCCGTAGCTCTGCCTTCACCTGTTCCAGAACCTTCTCCAGTGTTATACCTACCTGCTGTCTCCTCCGTAGCTCTGCCTTCACCTGGTCCAGAACCATTTGGGAAAATGCCTCTGGGAAGGTAGATGGTTTCAGGGTAGCTAATGATGAAATCTAAACATGAATGAACACAACGGACAAACAGACTAATGCACACAACGGAAAATGCTCATAGGAGACCATGGACTAGATGACGTTATATTTATTCCCAGATGTGGTGAATATCGCGTTGCTTATTATATTTTTATGATTAATTTTCAATTGCTCACTTTAAGCAGGGTTTCATACCAAGTGAACGTCATTGAAGTTTAGAATGAGGAAGATTGGGAGGTTGAGTCTTGAAAATAAAAACCCTTATTCTTGCCGAAACCGTTCAAGGCACCACCTCCCCGTGTCTTAACCTCCTTCAGGATCACGGACTGATTCATTCGGGGCGGCAGGGTAGCCTAGTGGTTAGAGTGGAGGGGCGGCAGGGTAGCCTAGTGGTTAGAGTGGAGGGGCGGCAGGGTAGCCTAGTGGTTAGAGTGGAGGGGCGGAAGGGTAGCCTAGTGGTTAGAGTGGAGGGGCGGCAGGGTAGCCTAGTGGTTAGAGTGGAGGGGCGGCAGGGTAGCCTAGTGGTTAGAGTGGAGGGGCGGAAGGGTAGCCTAGTGGTTAGAGTGGAGGGCGCCAGGGTAGCCTAGTGGTTAGAGTGGAGGGGGCAGGGTAGCCTAGTGGTTAGATGGAGGGGAGGCAGGGTAGCCTAGTGGTTAGAGTGGAGGGGCGGCAGGGTAGCCTAGTGGTTAGAGTGGAGGGGCGGCAGGGTAGCCTAGTGGTTAGAGTGGAGGGGCGGAAGGGTAGCCTAGTGGTTAGAGTGGAGGGGCGGAAGGGTAGCCTAGTGGTTAGAGTGGTGGGGCGGAAGGGTAGCCTAGTGGTTAGAGTGGAGGGGCGGCAGGGTAGCCTAGTGGTTAGAGTGGAGGGCGGAAGGGTAGCCTAGTGGTTAGAGTGGAGGGCGGAAGGGTAGCCTAGTGGTTAGAGTGGTGGGGCGGAAGGGTAGCCTAGTGGTTAGAGTGGAGGGGCGGCAGGGTAGCCTAGTGGTTAGAGTGGAGGGGCGGAAGGGTAGCCTAGTGGTTAGAGTGGAGGGGCGGCAGGGTAGCCTAGTGGTTAGAGTGGAGGGGCGGAAGGGTAGCCTAGTGGTTAGAGTGGAGGGGCGGCAGGGTAGCCTAGTGGTTAGAATGGAGGGGCGGCAGGGTAGCCTAGTGGTTAGAGTGGAGGGGCGGCAGGGTAGCCTAGCCTAGTGGTTAGAGTGGAGGGGCGGAAGGGTAGCCTAGTGGTTAGAGTGGAGGGGCGGAAGGGTAGCCTAGTGGTTAGAGTGGAGGGGCGGCAGGGTAGCCTAGTGGTTAGAGTGGAGGGGCGGCAGGGTAGCCTAGTGGTTAGTGGAGTGGAGGGGCGGCAGGGTAGCCTAGTGGTTAGAGTGGAGGGCGGAAGGGTAGCCTAGTGGTTAGAGTGGAGGGGCGGCAGGGTAGCCTAGTGGTTAGAGTGGAGGGGCGGCAGGGTAGCCTAGTGGTTAGAGTGGAGGGAGGCAGGGTAGCCTAGTGGTTAGAGTGGAGGGGCGGCAGGGTAGGCTAGTGGTTAGAGTGGAGGGGAGGCAGGTTAGTAGGGTAGCCTAGTGGTTAGAGTGGAGGGCGGCAGGGTAGCCTAGTGGTTAGAGTGGAGGGGCGGCAGGGTAGCCTAGTGGTAGCCTAGTGGTTAGAGTGGAGGGGCGGCAGGGTAGCCTAGTGGTTAGAGTGGAGGGGCGGCAGGGTAGCCTAGTGGTTAGAGTGGAGGGGCGGCAGGGGCGCCTAGTGGTTAGAGTGGAGGGGGCAGGGTAGCCTAGTGGTTAGAGTGGTGGAGGGGCGTAGCCAGTGGTTAGAGTGGAGCCTAGTGGTTAGAGTGGAGGGGCGGCAGGGTAGCCTAGTGGTTAGAGTGGAGGGGCGGCAGGGTAGCCTAGTGGTTAGAGTGGAGGGGCGGCAGGGTAGCCTAGTGGTTAGAGAGTGGAGGGGCGGCAGGGTAGCCTAGTGGTTAGAGTGGAGGGGGCGGCAGGGTAGCCTAGTTGTTAGAGTGGAGGGGCGGCAGGGTAGCCTAGTGGTTAGAGTGGAGGGGCGGCAGGGTGGTTAGAGTGGAGCCTAGTGGTTAGAGTGGAGGGGCGGCAGGGTAGCCTAGTGGTTAGAGTGGAGGGCGGAAGGGTAGCCTAGTGGTTAGAGTGGAGGGGCGGAGTGGAGGGTAGCCTAGTGGTTAGAGTGGTGGAGGGGCGGCAGGGTAGCCTAGTGGTTAGAGTGGAGGGAGGCAGGGTAGCCTAGTGGTTAGAGTGGGGGGCGGCAGGGTAGCCTAGTGGTTAGAGTGGAGGGGCGGCAGGGTAGCCTAGTGGTTAGAGTGGAGCCTAGTGGTTAGAGTGGAGGGGGCGGCAGGGTAGCCTAGTTGTTAGAGTGGAGGGGCGGCAGGGTAGCCTAGTGGTTAGAGTGGAGGGGCGGCAGGGTAGCCTAGTGGTTAGAGTGGTTAGAGTGGAGGGGCGGCAGGGTAGCCTAGTGGATAGAGTGGAGGGGCGGCAGGGTAGCCTAGTGGAGTGGTTAGAGTGGAGGGGCGGAAGGGTAGCCTAGTGGTTAGAGTGGAGGGGCGGAAGGGTAGCCTAGTGGTTAGAGTGGAGGGCGGCAGGGTAGCCTAGTGGTTAGAGTGGAGGGGCGGCAGGGTAGCCTAGTGGTTAGAGTGGAGGGGAGGCAGGGTAGCCTAGTGGTTAGAGTGGAGGGGCGGCAGGGTAGCCTAGTGGTTAGAGTGGAGGGGCGGCAGGGTAGCCTAGTGGTTAGTGGAGTGGAGGGCGTTAGAGGGAGGGGAGGCAGGGTAGCCTAGTGGTTAGAGTGGAGGGGCGGCAGGGTAGCCTAGTGGTTAGAGTGGAGGGGCGGCAGGGCGCCTAGTGGTTAGAGTGGAGGGCGGCAGGGGCCTAGTGGTTAGAGTGGAGGGGCGGCAGGGTAGCCTAGTGGTTAGAGTGGAGGGGCGGCAGGGTAGCCTAGTGGTTAGAGTGGAGGGGCGGCAGGGTAGCCTGAGTGGTTAGAGTGGAGGCAGGGGCGGCAGGGGCCGCAGGGTAGCCTAGTGGTTAGAGTGGAGGGCGGCAGGGTAGCCTAGTGGTTAGAGTGGAGGGGCTAGTGTTTAGAGTGGAGGAGGCAGGGTAGCCTAGTGGTTAGAGTGGAGGGGCGGCAGGGTAGCCTAGTGGTTAGAGTGGAGGGGCGGCAGGGTAGCCTAGTGGTTAGAGTGGAGGGGTGGCAGGGTAGCCTAGTGGTTAGAGTGTAGGGGCGGCAGGGTAGCCTAGTGGTTAGAGTGGAGGGGCGGCAGGGTAGCCTAGTGGTTAGAGCGTTTGACTAGTAACCGGAAGGTTGCAAGTTCAAATCCCCGAGCTGACAAGGTACAAATCTGTCGTTCTGCTCCTGAACAGGCAGTTAACCCACTGTCATTGAAAATAAGAATACGTTCTTAACTGACTTACCTAGTTAAATAAAGGTAAAATGTCATTCATATTTGTGTCATGTTGGATGTATATGGTTTGTTTATATTTTTCTTTATGTTAACGCTGTCCAAATATGTGAAATACTCTTAGATGGTTCTCAATGTGCAAATCCTGTATCAACAGTAAAGCTCTATGAGTGATTTCAAGATAACTACTATTCATTTGAAAGTAATTCATTTGCCTATCAGCTACTGTACAGGAGACACATCTGACTGACTTGGAACATGAGAAATGAAAAGAGAGACTGGATAGGTAAATGTTTTTACTAAAAGCAGATGGGCTGCCATTCTTCTGCACAGAAATGGACCTTTCACCATGGATAACACTGTTAAAGATTCTGAAGGTAGCTACGTGATTGTTACTGGTTTTCTATGCGACAAGCATATTCAGCAGGGATCAATTTATGCCCCACATGACAATAAAACTTCCCAATCTGTCTATCTGGGGTAAAACTGTGGCACCAATCAGGCCCTCGAGGGACTGGAGTAACAGCAACTTTGCACCTGTACAGATAAGGAAGACTTAAAGACAAACGAAACGGACCTGCCATTATCACGGTTGGGTTCAACTGAATGTTTTCCCCCAGACTTTATCCTCTCCAGATGGTCCCATTATAGATAATGAAAAATAATTTTAATGACCTCAAATAAATACCTCTCAGACTTCATATGGTACAGAAAATGACCAAGGTTGAAAATGAGCAAACTAAACACTACCATATAATTTAGGTGGCCTGGCACTACCTAATTGACTATTTTATAACTGGGCATGTCATGCTCGCATTAACTTCAGAATGGCTCAGAGACGAACATTGCTCTAATTGGGTCAGAAAATGACTCCTGCCTCACATCTACATACTCTTTAATCCGTGGTTATGACTGGAGACAGAAACTCAGTCAACACAGAGGTGAAAAAATAACCCTGATTCTCAACAGTACTTTTAAGATCTGGAGAGATATTTGCAAACACCTTCAGAGAAAGGATTACTTTTCGTCTCTGCTTAAAACTTCTTAGGGATCCGGCATCCGGCTAGTGGGACAACTTCCGGCGTAATTCAAAGAAATAATCATAATAATTATGGACATTATGGACACCACCAGGTGTCTCCCATTATCCCCCATTATCCACCTGTGGTTTCTGTTGGTCTGTTGGTCTATTGGTCTGTTGCCAGTTGGTCTGTTGGTCTGTTGGTCTATTGGTCTGTTGCCAGTTGGTCTGTTGGTCTGTTGTCAGTTGGTCTGTTGGTCTGTTGTCAGTTGGTCTGTTGGTCTGTTGGTCTGTTGTCAGTTGGTCTGTTGGTCTGTTGTCAGTTGGTCTGTTGGTCAGTTGGTCTGTTGTCAGTTGGTCTGTTGGTCTGTTGTCAGTTGGTCTGTTGGTCAGTTGGTCTGTTGGTCAGTTGGTCTGTTGGTCTGTTGGTCTGTTGTCAGTTGGTCTGTTGGTCTGTTGTCAGTTGGTCTGTTGGTCTGTTGGTCAGTTGGTCTGTTGGTCTGTTGGTCTGTTGTCAGTTGGTCTGTTGTCAGTTGGTCTGTTGGTCTGTTGGTCTGTTGTCAGTTGGTTTTGTCATGTCGTCCTTGTTTTTCCTTGCTCTCTAGTTTTTATTTCTAGCTTTTCCGATTCTGACCTTTCTGCCTGCCCTGACCCTGAGCCTGACCCTGACCCCCTGACCCTGCCTGCCATTCTGTACCTGCCAGATTCTGACCTTTCTTCATGCCCTGACCCTGACCCTGAGCCTGCCTGCCATTCTGTACCTGCCAGATTGTGACCTTTCTGCCTGCCCTGATCCTGAGCCTGCCTGCCGTTCTGTACCTGCCTGATTCTGACCTGGTTTATGAACTTCTTCCTACCCTGACCCTGAGACTGTCTGCCGTTACGAACCTCTGCCTGTCCTCCACCTTCCCTTTGCCTGCACCCTATGTTATCATAAATGATCTGACAACTGAACCATCCACATCCTGTGTCTGGTTCATATCATGAGTCGTGATAGTATCTGCAAGTAAGACATTTTATAGAATCCAAGATGGTGCACCCCCACAGAACCCAATAAGAACCCCAGTGGACAATCTCCCTGTTAAAAGCTGAAAGACCTAAACAAATTATTTCTTCATGTTTTGCTGCTATACACAAGAAATTCAAGTGCTCTGATTAGGTTATAGGAAACGGAGCTGGGAAGAGGCCCAGAAATTACAAATTGGACAAAGGCAGTGGTCGAGGCAAGACGACTGACCCCCCTGCAACAAGATGAAATACATGTTATAGAAGAATTCTGCGAAGAGTTCATAGGATTACCATTATATGGCATAACAATAACAATAACAAACAACTATTTAACTAACTATTTAACTAACTATTTAACTAACTATTTAACTAACTATTTAACTAACTATTTAACTATCTATTTATCAGTCTCATGGCTTGGGGGGGGTAGAAGCTGTTCAGGTTCCTGTTGGTTCCAGACTTGGTGCATCGATACTGCTTGCCATTCGGTAGCAGAGAGAATAGTCTATGACTTGGGTGGCTGGAGTCTATTACAATTTCTGGGGGCCTTCCTCTGACACCGCCTGGTATAGGGCTCCTGGATGGTAGGGAGCTTGGCCCCAGTTATGTACTGGGCCGCACGCACTACCCTCTGTAGTGCCTTGCTGTCGGATGTCAAGCAGTTGCCATAACAGGCAGTGATGCAGACAGTCAAGATACTCTTGATGGTGCAGCTGAGGATCTGAGGGGCCCATGCCGAGTCTTTTCAGTCTCCTGAGGAGGAAGAGGGGTTTCTGTACCCTCTTCACTGAGGAGGAAGAGGGGTTCTGTACCCTCTTCACTGAGGAGGAAGAGGTTTCTGTACCCTCTTCACTGAGGAGGAAGAGGGGTTTCTGTACCCTCTTCACTGAGGAGGAAGAGGTTTCTGTACCCTATTCACTGAGGAGGAAGAGGGGTTCTGTACCCTCTTCACTGAGGAGGAAGAGGGGTTTCTGTACCCTCTTCACTGAGGAGGAAGAGGTTTCTGTACCCTCTTCACTGCTGTGTTGGTGTGTGTGGACCATGATAGATCCTTAGTGATGTGGACGTCACAGGAGGCTGTCGATCGGGAGGACGACTCATAATAATGGCTGGAACGGAGCGAATGGAAGGGCATAGAACACACGGAAACCACGGAAACCATGGAAACCACGAGTTTGATGTATTTGATACCGTTCCAGCCATTACCACAAGCCTGAGGTGGAACACCAAGGAACTTCAAGGTTTCCACTTCCTCCAGTACAGCCGCGTCTATGTTAATGGGAGCGTGGCTCAGCCATCTGTTTCCTGTAGTCCAACCATCAGCTCCTTTGTCTTACTGACAATCTAAACCAGCAAAATGTAAACAATTATTGAATGATTTCTAGTTCTTGCAAGCATTATTTTGTGCATAAAGGTTTCATGAAGAAAATGGTAAATCTATAAATCTATAAATTATTTTTTTGATTAGCATGTTGATAAACTTAGCACAGTTTCGTAACCCGCTACCTGATAGGCTACCCTTGAGGAGCTGTCCATGGCGGAGGTTCTGAAACCGCATGGCGCAGAAACACTCACATTCTGATAATTGAAGGACTGTGTCCAATCACAACTCGGCTCTCTTGCTGTACCTCTGAACAAAACCCTTGTTGATTAGAATGTATTTCTCATGCTGAGACTCAGCGCTATTTTCTGACGCCATTTTAGCAGATCTTTCGGGACGGTTAGTCCAGCCCTCCACTCCGCTGCCTCATCGGACGGCATCACACCCCTCTGAGATTCATAATTGATGCTGAATGAATAAGAGATTTACATTTCACTTTTCTTTTTTTTGCAGTTGGCTTACGCTCTTATCCAGAGCTGCCTTTGAATGAACATCGTTCCTCTCAAACGATCACAACTTCGAGTAGGCTATGTAGGACTATATAGCCTATTATGTAAGCCTGTGTGTTTGAAGCCCTATTTGGCTCTACTCTAGGCTATGCAACGTAGGCTATTGGTTTAGTTTTTTTGCTACGCGTGTAATAAAATAGCAAGAAAGAAGTGTCATTTAAAAAAAAAATCGTCGCTTGAGATAGGTTGTCGAGTCCACCCCATACAGAAGTCCTATGCGTATAAACGGCGGGCTGTAACAAGTGTGTCACGCATTGCTTCCAGCCACCAGCAGAGGTCGCTGTTAGCCCATCCATTTCCCTTGGTCCAATCTGTCGAGCTCTTTGATTTGTGATATTGTCAGTTACTGTAACGACAAAATTAATAGTTTCCATTCCATTGAAGTCTATATTTTTTTCATCATGTCCAAACTGATTGATTAATGACGTTGTGTAGAATTATGGAGTAGAACTTTCGAGATTGACCTCGTTACATTTCAAATGGCAGAAGTTACCCTGGAGGCTGCTCTTTAAAGAGGTACAATTCTAGGTTGAGGAATGTAATGGCATAACTTAAAATACACCTTTTACACACACACAAAAAAGTAAACAGTAGCATTAAATACAACAACGATATGTCATATTAATGTCGGTTTGTTCTTCATTACAACATGTTGAGAGCTTCAGCGGATCTTACCGTGACTACATCGGACATGTATATTTGATCCCCGTGTTCACGCACACCTCCAAAAGAGCCGTTCCGTACAGAGAACACACCTGTGCGAGGAAGGAGGCGCGCGTTTTTTTAAAAGTCCTGGCACCACCACCGGTGGCGGGCGGCTGCAGCAGCAGGTTGCGTCGCTGCAAAGCGGCAGTGCCTATCTGACGGGTTGGTCCGCTATTTGAACTATGATTTAGTGGTTGAACAGCGGCACATAATTCAGATGGCTCGAGTGCATCCACCCTCATAATTAGCTGAGGGGGGTGGTGGGAGGTTCTACTGGCGTGACGTAGAAATTGGCTGTGTCTTTCTTGTTCAGCGACTCGATGCTTCTCTCTCTCTCCCTCTGTGATCAGTGGGTGAGAGGGGGGACGGAGCTATCACACAGCGGGGGATACAGTGCGCGCCTCCGGTAAATTACGCTTCCCTCCCCATTCATACACACACACACAGACACACACACTAACCACATCACACATTCTTGTTTTCTTTACATATCAACCTCTTGGAACACACTACCCATGATTCCCACCACCATCATCACTGTTTTTTGTTTATTTTTACTTCTTGTGCAAACAGAGTCCTCCTCTCGTTGGCTCATCTCTCCGTTTTCTCCACCTCTCCGCTGGATCCCTTCTGGGGGGGGTAATAAACACGACACCATTGATTCATTCTGCAGCTTTCTGTTTCATTTCTCGGCTGTTCTGAATGACGGGCGGAAGGTTTGACTTCGACGATGGAGGAACATACTGCGGAGGGTGGGAGGACGGTAAAGCCCACGGACATGGCATCTGTACCGGGCCAAAAGGCCAGGGCGAATACGCCGGCTCCTGGTCGCACGGCTTTGAGATAGTGGGGGTGTACACCTGGCCCAGCGGGAATACGTACCACGGCTACTGGTCCCAGGGGAAACGGCATGGGCTTGGGGTCGAAACAAAGGGAAGTGGACTTACCGCGGTGAGTGGAGCCACGGATTCAAGGGTCGCTATGGACTCCGACAGAGTCACAATACACCTGCCCGGTACGATGGGACGTGGAGTAATGGCCTACAGGACGGGTATGGGATTGAGACCTATGGCGACGGTGGTAAGATATAGCATTATACTGTTATACCGGATTGGCATGTAGGTTTTTTTTGTTGTATATTGTGTGTGTCTCTTTAAACCGTGAACCAGTGGGATCTGTCGTGATGTGTTGTGGGTTTTGACGTGCGAAAAAGGTTCATGAAAAGACAGAACGGAGATGTGACTGTCTATAGCGTTGGTTTATTATTGCGTTATTAATAGCGTTAATACCGGATTGTAACTTTTCACATTTATACAGATTTTGTGGGCTTTTGACTTCAGCTCCATTACGCGCAAGGAAACACGTTTGTCACCGATGCGCCGTAAAATATTTGATTTAAGTCCACAATAAGTAGCTTCCACTCAATCATTTTGATAAAAATATATATATTCGATGTGTTACTTATCTAAGCATCAGTTCACTATTTAGAAGGCTGCGTGGGTTCTCTCTCTCTCTCCCTCCCTCTCTCTCTCTCTCTCTCTCTCAGTACTAGACTATGAGTTGCCTGTGTTATTCCGTGACCAGCAACTCGCGTTTTCAGCCATTGATTTATACTACACATGTGACAGTAACAGTGTACTCGGGGGCGATGGAGGGTAGAGAGATAGAGCGAGTGTGTGTGTGGTGTTTGGATTGGGTCAAATCAGGTCAAAGTGCGTGCAGAGCAACCCTCTGGCTAGCCATCTAGATGATGGTCCGTGGCCCATTCTAAGATTGAAACCATTCTAAAATAAGACATAAAAATATGTTTTTCATATTGAAGCCTATTCCTTTCTGTCAGTAAACAGCCAGTATTGAGACCCCATAAAGATGTGTCCTATATACGCACGGTCCTCTATATAGACCCGTCATTCTCCTAACCTACACAGTCAGCAGTGTTGACACCCTCACCGGGGGCTGAACGTGAAACCAGAGCAGGTTGACAGACAGACACATCGGTCTACAGGTGTCCTCTGTATATAACCTCACTATTATGTTACTGCTGTTCTTTCATTATTTGTTATTTAATTTTCCTTTTATTATCTTTATTTATTTATTTTACTTAACACTTATTTTTCTTAAAACTGCGTTGTTAAGGGGTTGTAAATGTAAGCATTTCACTGTAAGGTCTACTACACCTGTTGTATTCAGCATTTCTCTGTGAGGTCTACTACACCTGTTGTATTCAGCATTTCACTGTAAGGTCTACTACACCTGTTGTATTCAGCATTTCACTGTAAGGTCTACCTACACCTGTTGTATTCAGCATTTCACTGTAAGGTCTACTACACCTGTTGTATTCAGCATTTCACTGTAAGGTCTACTACACCTGTTGTATTCAGCATTTCACTGTCAGGTCTACTACACCTGTTGTATTCAGCATTTCACTGTAAGGTCTACTACACCTGTAGTATTCAGCAGTTCCCTGTGAGGTCTACTACACCTGTAGTATTCAGCATTTCACTGTGAGGTCTACTACACCTGTTGTATTCAGCATTTCACTGTAAGGTCTACTACACCTGTTGTATTCAGCATTTCACTGTAAGGTCTACTACACCTGTTGTATTCAGCATTTCACTGTAAGGTCTACTACACCTGTTGTATTCAGCATTTCACTGTGAGGTCTACTACACCTGTTGTATTCAGCAGTTCACTGTAAGGTCTACTACACCTGTTGTATTCAGCAGTTCCCTGTGAGGTCTACTACACCTGTAGTATTCAGCAGTTCCCTGTGAGGTCTACTACACCTGTAGTATTCAGCATTTCACTGTGAGGTCTACTACACCTGTTGCATTCAGCATTTCACTGTGAGGTCTACTACACCTGTTCTATTCAGCATTTCACTGTAAGGTCTACTACACCTGTTGTATTCAGCATTTCACTGTAAGGTCTACTACACCTGTTGTATTCAGCATTTCACTGTAAGGTCTACTACACCTGTTGTATTCAGCATTTCACTGTAAGGTCTACTACACCTGTTGTATTCAGCATTTCACTCTGAGGTCTACTACACCTGTAGTATTCAGCATTTCACTGTAAGGTCTACTACACCTGTTGTATTCAGCATTTCACTGTAAGGTCTACTACACCTGTTGTATTCAGCATTTCACTGTGAGGTCTACTACACCTGTTGTATTCAGCAGTTCACTGTAAGGTCTACTACACCTGTTGTATTCAGCAGTTCCTGTGAGGTCTACTACACCTGTAGTATTCAGCATTTCACTGTGAGGTCTACTACACCTGTTGCATTCAGCATTTCACTGTGAGGTCTACTACACCTGTTGTATTCAGCATTTCACTGTAAGGTCTACTACACCTGTTGTATTCAGCATTTCACTGTGAGGTCTACTACACCTGTTGTATTCAGCAGTTCACTGTAAGGTCTACTACACCTGTTGTATTCAGCAGTTCCCTGTGAGGTCCACTACACCTGTAGTATTCAGCATTTCACTGTGAGGTCTACTACACCTGTTGCATTCAGCATTTCACTGTGAGGTCTACTACACCTGTTGTATTCAGCATTTCACTGTAAGGTCTACTACACCTGTTGTATTCAACATTACACTGTGAGGTCTACTACACCTGTTGTATTCAGCATTTCACTGTAAGGTCTACTACACCTGTTGTATTCAGCATTTCACTCTGAGGTCTACTACACCTGTAGTATTCAGCATTTCACTGTAAGGTCTACTACACCTGTTGTATTCAGCATTTCACTGTAAGGTCTACTACACCTGTTGTATTCAGCATTTCACTGTGAGGTCTACTACACCTGTTGTATTCAGCAGTTCACTGTAAGGTCTACTACACCTGTTGTATTCAGCAGTTCCCTGTGAGGTCTACTACACCTGTAGTATTCAGCATTTCACTGTGAGGTCTACTACACCTGTTGCATTCAGCATTTCACTGTGAGGTCTACTACACCTGTTGTATTCAGCATTTCACTGTAAGGTCTACTACACCTGTTGTATTCAGCATTTCACTGTAAGGTCTACTACACCTGTTGTATTCAGCATTTCACTGTAAGGTCTACTACACCTGTTGTATTCAGCATTTCACTGTAAGGTCTACTACACCTGTTGTATTCAGCATTTCACTGTAAGGTCTACTACACCTGTTGCATTCAGCATTTCACTGTGAGGTCTACTACACCTGTTGTATTCAGCATTTCACTGTAAGGTCTACTACACCTGTTGTATTCAGCATTTCACTCTGAGGTCTACTACACCTGTAGTATTCAGCATTTCACTGTAAGGTCTACTACACCTGTTGTATTCAGCATTTCACTGTAAGGTCTACTACACCTGTTGTATTCAGCATTTCACTGTGAGGTCTACTACACCTGTTGTATTCAGCAGTTCACTGTAAGGTCTACTACACCTGTTGTATTCAGCAGTTCCCTGTGAGGTCTACTACACCTGTAGTATTCAGCAGTTCCCTGTGAGGTCTACTACACCTGTAGTATTCAGCATTTCACTGTGAGGTCTACTACACCTGTTGCATTCAGCATTTCACTGTGAGGTCTACTACACCTGTTCTATTCAGCATTTCACTGTAAGGTCTACTACACCTGTTGTATTCAGCATTTCACTGTAAGGTCTACTACACCTGTTGTATTCAGCATTTCACTGTAAGGTCTACTACACCTGTTGTATTCAGCATTTCACTGTAAGGTCTACTACACCTGTTGTATTCAGCATTTCACTCTGAGGTCTACTACACCTGTAGTATTCAGCATTTCACTGTAAGGTCTACTACACCTGTTGTATTCAGCATTTCACTGTAAGGTCTACTACACCTGTTGTATTCAGCATTTCACTGTGAGGTCTACTACACCTGTTGTATTCAGCAGTTCACTGTAAGGTCTACTACACCTGTTGTATTCAGCAGTTCCCTGTGAGGTCTACTACACCTGTAGTATTCAGCATTTCACTGTGAGGTCTACTACACCTGTTGCATTCAGCATTTCACTGTGAGGTCTACTACACCTGTTGTATTCAGCATTTCACTGTAAGGTCTACTACACCTGTTGTATTCAGCATTTCACTGTGAGGTCTACTACACCTGTTGTATTCAGCAGTTCACTGTAAGGTCTACTACACCTGTTGTATTCAGCAGTTCCCTGTGAGGTCTACTACACCTGTAGTATTCAGCATTTCACTGTGAGGTCTACTACACCTGTTGCATTCAGCATTTCACTGTGAGGTCTACTACACCTGTTGTATTCAGCATTTCACTGTAAGGTCTACTACACCTGTTGTATTCAGCATTTCACTGTAAGGTCTACTACACCTGTTGTATTCAGCATTTCACTGTAAGGTCTACTACACCTGTTGTATTCAGCATTTCACTGTAAGGTCTACTACACCTGTTGTATTCAGCATTTCACTCTGAGGTCTACTACACCTGTAGTATTCAGCATTTCACTGTAAGGTCTACTACACCTGTTGTATTCAGCATTTCACTGTAAGGTCTACTACACCTGTTGTATTCAGCATTTCACTGTGAGGTCTACTACACCTGTTGTATTCAGCAGTTCACTGTAAGGTCTACTACACCTGTTGTATTCAGCAGTTCCCTGTGAGGTCTACTACACCTGTAGTATTCAGCATTTCACTGTGAGGTCTACTACACCTGTTGCATTCAGCATTTCACGGTGAGGTCTACTACACCTGTTGTATTCAGCATTTCACTGTAAGGTCTACTACACCTGTTGTATTCAGCATTTCACTGTAAGGTCTACTACACCTGTTGTATTCAGCATTTCACTGTAAGGTCTACTACACCTGTTGTATTCAGCATTTCACTGTAAGGTCTACTACACCTGTTGTATTCAGCAGTTCCCTGTGAGGTCTACTACACCTGTAGTATTCAGCATTTCACTGTGAGGTCTACTACACCTGTTGTATTCAGCATTTCACTGTAAGGTCTACTACACCTGTTGTATTCAGCATTTCACTGTGACGTCTACTACACCTGTTGTATTCAGCATTTCACTGTAAGGTCTACTACACCTGTTGTATTCAGCAGTTCCCTGTGAGGTCTACTACACCTGTAGTATTCAGCATTTCACTGTGAGGTCTACTACACCTGTTGTATTCAGCATTTCACTGTAAGGTCTACTACACCTGTTGTATTCAGCATTTCACTGTGAGGTCTACTACACCTGTTGTATTCAGCATTTCACTGTGAGGTCTACTACACCTGTTCTATCTCTCTGTGCCTTTTATTGTGGCTTTTAGACAATACTGTTAAGATCAGTCAATCAACCGATCAATCAATCAATCAATCAACAGATCAATCGATTAATCAGTCAATCAACCCACCCACCAACCAACCAGCCAACCAACCAATCAATTAATCAATCAATCAATCAGTCAATCAACCCACCAACCAACCAATCAATCAATCAATCAATCAACCCACCAACCAACCAATCAATTAGTCAATCAATCTATTCACCCCATCTGTCCTCTCTCCTCCAGGTACATACCAGGGCCAGTGGATGGGCGGGATGAGGCATGGGTATGGAGTACGCCAGAGTGTTCCCTACGGCATGGCAACAGTGATCCGCTCCCCGCTCCGTACCTCTCTAGCGTCCCTACGCTCCGAGCAGAGCAATGGCACCGTGCTCCAGGACCTCTCGGGTGACACGCCCACTGGCGGCCGGGGCGGGTTCGTCCTCAACTTCCACTCGGACAGCGAAGTGGTCACCGGGAAGAAGAAGGGTCTGTTCCGCCGCGGCTCGCTGTTCGGGAGCCTCCGTCGGCTACACAAGTCCGAATCGAAGTCGTCCATCTCCAGCAAGAGGAGTTCGGCACGCAGCGACGCCGCTATGAGCCGCATCAGCTCCTCCGACGCGGACGCCAACTCCACCGCCTCCCTGGGCGACGGAGAGCTGCCGGAAGAGGACTTGCTGTTGGAGGATCACGTGGATGCCACCACCACCGAGACGTACACGGGGGAGTGGAAGAACGACAAGCGCAACGGGTTCGGTGTCAGCGAACGTTCCAACGGGATGAAGTACGAGGGGGAGTGGCTAAACAACAAGCGCCACGGTTACGGGTGTACCACCTTCCCCGAGGGGAACAAGGAAGAAGGGAAGTACAAGAATAACCTGTTGGTTCGTGGAATAAGGAAACAGCTGATCCCGCTAAAGAACCCCAAAACCAAAGAGAAGGTGGACCGGGCCGTGGAGGGGGCGCGGAGGGCAGGGGCCACCTCCAGGACCAAAGTGGAAATAGCAGCTTCCAGGTAGGTTGGTGAGGTGTGTGTGTGTGTGTGTGTGTGTGTGTGTGTGTATGTATGAGAGAATGTGTGTTACACTTGTAAATACAGAAACTACTATGCAGCATTTAAAATCCACAAGATCAAAGGCCCTTCCTACATTCCCGGTGTGGCTGGTATGGCTGTACAACCAGCTAGCGGAGTACTACTGGATAACTCCTGGCTATTTCTGTGGAGCATCACGCTACGGATCTCCAGTTGAATAGTTCAGTTGTGATGTGTAACAAGAGACTTATGACAGTGGGCCCTAACGTTGATTCATCATCATCGATGCTTTTCAAATCAAATCAAATTCAATTGTATTAGTCACATGGGCCCGAATACAACAGGTGTAGGTAGACCTTACAGTGAAATGCTTACTTACAAGCCCTAAACCAACAATGCAGTTTCCCCAAAAAAATTTGAATAAGAAATAAAAAGTAACAAGTAATTAATGAGCAGCAGTAAAATAACAATAGTGAGACTATATACAGGGGGGTACTGATACAGAGTCAATGTGCAGGGGCACCGGTTAGTTGAGGTAATATGTACATGTAGGTAGAGTAATTAAAGTGACTATGCATAGATAATAACAACAGAGAGTAGTAGCGGTGTAAAAGAGAGGGGGGGTGCAAATAGTCTGGGTATTCATTTGATTAGATGTTCAGGATTCTTATGGATTGGGGGTAGAAGCTGTTTAGAAGCCTCCTGGATCTAGACTTGGTGCTCCGGTACCGCTTGCCATGCGGTAGCAGAGTGAACAGTCTATGTCTAGGGTGGCTGGAATCTTTGACATTTTTTAGGGCCTTACTTTGACACCGCCTGGTATCGAGGTCCTGGATGGCAGGAAGCTTGGCCCCAGTGTGATGTACTGGACCGTTCGCTCTACCCTCTGTAGTGCCTTGCTGTCGGAGGCCGAGCAGTTGCCTTACCAGGCGGTGATGCAACCAGTGCTCTCGATGGTGCAGCTGTATAACCTTTTGAGGATCTGAGGACCCATGCCAAATCTTTTCAGTCTCCTGAGGGGGAATAGGTATTGTCGTGCCCTCTTCACAACTGTCATGGTGTGTTTGGACATTGTTAGTTTGTTGGTGATGTGGACACCAAGGAACTTGAAGCTCTCAACCTGTTCCACTACAGCCCTGTCAATGAGAATGGATGTGTGCTCGGTCCTCTTTTTCCTGTAGTCCACAATCATCTCCTTTGTCTTGATCACATTGAGGGAGAGGTTGTTGTCCTGGCACCACACGGCCAGGTCTCTGACCTCCCTATAGGTTGTCTTTTTGTTGTCGGTGATCAGGCCTACCACTGTTGTGTCGTCGGCAAACTTAATGACAGTGTTGGAGTCGTGCCTGGCCATGCAGTTGTCATGAGTGAACAGGAAGTACAGGAGGGGGCTGAGCACGCACCCCTGAGGGGCCCCTGTGCTGAGGATCAGCGTGGCGGATGTGTTGTTACCTTCATTTACCACCTGGGGGCGGCCCGTCAGCAAGTCCAGGATCCAGTTGCAGAGGGAGGTGTTTAGTCCCAGGGTCCTTAGCTTAGTGATGAGCTTTGAGGGCACTATGGTGTTTAACACTGAGTTGTAGTCAATGAACAGCATTATCACATAGGTGTTCCTTTTGTCCAGGTGGGAAAGGGCAGTGTGGACTGCAATAGAGATTGCATCATCTGTAGATCTGTTGGTGCAGTATGCAAATTGGAGTGGCTCTAGGGTTTCTGGGATAATGGTGTTGATGTGAGCCATGACCAGCCTTTCAAAGCACTTCATGGCTACAGACGTGAGTGCTACGGGTCGGTAGTTATTTAGGTGTGTTGCCTTGGTGTTCTTGGGCACAGGGACCATGATGGTCTGCTTTAAACATGTTGGTATTACAGACTCAGACAGGGAGAGGTTGAAAATGTCAGTGAAGACACTTGCCAGTTTTTTGTGAGATCACAGAGAGCAGTGTACTGTCCTCGGCATTTATGATCAGCCTTCAGTGTGTGTGTGTGTGTGTGTGTGTGTGTGAGTGTGTGAGTGTGTGTGTGTTTGTGTGAGTGTTTGTGTGTGTGTGTGTGTGTGAGTGTTTGTGTGTGAGAGTGTGTGTGTGAGTGTGTGTGTGTGTGTGTGTGTGTGTGAGTGTGTGTGTGTGAGTGTGTGTGTGTGTGTGAGTGTCTGTGTGTGAGTGTGTGTGTGTGTGAGTGTGTGTGTGTGTGTGTGTGAGTGTGTGTGTGTGTGTGTGAGAGAGAGTGTGTGTGTGTGT
The DNA here is from genome assembly GCF_034236695.1 of Oncorhynchus nerka. Taxonomy (NCBI): domain Eukaryota; kingdom Metazoa; phylum Chordata; class Actinopteri; order Salmoniformes; family Salmonidae; genus Oncorhynchus; species Oncorhynchus nerka. The sequence continues at coordinate 58,220 of NW_027040336.1, forward strand.
TTGTGTGTGTGTGTTTGTGTGTGTGTGTGTGTGTGTGTGTGTGTGTGTGTGTGTGTGTGTGTGTGTGTGTGTGTGTGTGTGTGTGTGATCTCTGCTCTCTGTCCATATCTCAGATGCTCCCAGAGCCTGTACAATGTGTAATAAAGACATACCGTGACGATAGACACACACTGCCAAGCACTCAGCACTGTTCTGATCAGGACAGGCATCTAGAGAGGAGGAGGAGGGGTCAGGTCAACTGCCCAAGTGGCACTCACTATTCTCTATGTAGCCCCCTATATGCTCCGGTATATGGTAGTGCACTATATATGGAACTCACTACTGTATTCTGATTCCTCACTACTGTATTCAGATTACTCTCTACTGTATTCTGATTATTCTCTACTGTATTCAGATTACTCTCTACTGTATTCTGATTATTCTCTACTGTATTCTGATTATTCTCTACTGTATTCTGATTATTCTCTACTGTATTCTGATTACTCTCTACCTTATTCTGATTACTCTCTACTGTATTCTGATTACTCTCTACTGTATTCAGATTACTCTCTACTGTATTCTGATTATTCTCTACTGTATTCTGATTATTCTCTACTGTATTCTGATTACTCTCTACCTTATTCTGATTACTCTCTACTGTATTCTGATTACTCTCTACTGTATTCAGATTATTCTCTACTGTATTCAGATTATTCTCTACTGTATTCAGATTATTCTCTACTGTATTCTGATTACTCTCTACTGTATTCTGATTACTCTCTACTGTATTCTGATTACTCTCTACTGTATTCTGATTATTCTCTACTGTATTCTGATTACTCTCTACTGTATTCAGATTACTCTCTACTGTATTCAGATTATTCTCTACTGTATTCAGATTATTCTCTACTGTATTCAGATTATTCTCTACTGTATTCTGATTACTCTCTACTGTATTCTGATTACTCTCTACTGTATTCTGATTACTCTCTACTGTATTCTGATTATTCTCTACTGTATTCTGATTACTCTCTACTGTATTCTGATTATTCTCTACTGTATTCTGATTACTCTCTACTGTATTCTGATTACTCTCTACTGTATTCTGGACACAGCTCATCCTATATAACTACTGCTGTCCATACTGTATTATATGTATATATATATATATATATATGTATATATATCCTGACAGGTCCTTCTGATATATACATCCTGACAGGTCCTTCTGATATATACATCCTGACAGGTCCTTCTGATATATACATCCTGACAGCTCCTTCTGATATATATATCCTGACAGGTCCTTCTGATATATATATCCTGATTATTCCTTCTGATATATATATCCTGACAGGTCCTTCTGATATATACATCCTGACAGGTCCTTCTGATATATATATCCTGACAGGTCCTTCTGATATATACATCCTGACAGGTCCTTCTGATATATATATCCTGACAGGTCCTTCTGATATATATATCCTGACAGGTCCTTCTGATATATATATCCTGACAGGTCCTTCTGATATATATATCCTGACAGGTCCTTCTGATATATATATCCTGACAGGTCCTTCTGATATATACATCCTGACAGGTCCTTCTGATATATACATCCTGACAGGTCCTTCTGATATATATATCCTGACAGGTCCTTCTGATATATATATCCTGACAGGTCCTTCTGATATATACACTGCTCAAAAAAATATATATTTATAACTACTGCTGTCCATACTGTATTATATATATATATATATCCTGAAAGATATTTCTGATATGTATATCTTTGCTCTAGTGGGATCCCGGGTGGCACAGTACCTGGTTCGAATCCAGGTTGTATCACATCCGTTCTCGATTGGGAGTTCCTTAGGGTGGCACACAATTGGCCCAGCGTCGTCCTGGTTACGGTTTTGGCCGGGGTAGGCCGTCATTATAAATAAGAATTTCACCCTAACTGACTTGCCTAGTTAAAGAAAGGTCACATTTATTTTTGGAGGATTTTTTATTACAAAAAAACTCTCTAGAGAATTGCAAAACCCTGCTGACATTTGTAGGAAACACTCTGTTGTCGACTACTGCTGAGACAGAGTAAACAAGATACGAAGAAGGGGTGCGTGAGAAAGAGTAAACAAGTGTGTGTGTTGGAAACATTTCCGTAGATTTACATTATTCCACAAAGTTTTATCCAGCTCTGCAGTGATTGGCTGTTTAACCCTGATGTAAGTCAGCGATTGGCTGTATAACCCTGATGTAAGTCAGTGATTGGCTGTATAACCCTGATGTAAGTCAGTGATTGGCTGTATAACCCTGATGTAAGTCAGTGATTGGCTGTATAACCCTGATGTAAGTCAGTGATTGGCTGTATAACCCTGATGTAAGTCAGTGATTGGCTGTATAACCCTGATGTAAGTCAATGATTGGCTGTATAACCCTGATGTAAGTCAGTGATTGGCTGTATAACCCTGATGTAAGTCAGTGATTGGCTGTATAACCCTGATGTAAGTCAGTGATTGGCTGTTTAACCCTGATGTAAGTCAGTGATTGGCTGTTTAACCCTGATGTAAGTCAGTGATTGGCTGTATAACCCTGATGTAAGTCAGTGATTGGCTGTATAACCCTGATGTAAGTCAGTGATTGGCTGTATAACCCTGATGTAAGTCAGTGATTGGCTGTATAACCCTGATGTAAGTCAATGATTGGCTGTATAACCCTGATGTAAGTCAGTGATTGGCTGTTTAACCCTGATGTAAGTCAGTGATTGGCTGTTTAACCCTGATGTAAGTCAGTGATTGGCTGTATAACCCTGATGTAAGTCAGTGATTGGCTGTTTAACCCTGACTTAAGTCAGTGATTGGCTGTTTAACCCTGATGTAAGTCAGTGATTGGCTGTTTAACCCTGATGTAAGTCAGTGATTGGCTGTATAACCCTGACTTAAGTCAGTGATTGGCTGTTTAACCCTGACTTAAGTCAGTGATTGGCTGTTTAACCCTGATGTAAGTCAGTGATTGGCTGTTTAACCCTGACTTAAGTCAGTGATTGGCTGTTTAACCCTGACTTAAGTCAGTGATTGGCTGTTTAACCCTGACTTAAGTCAGTGATTGGCTGTTTAACCCTGACTTAAGTCAGTGATTGGCTGTTTAACCCTGACTTAAGTCAGTGATTGGCTGTTTAACCCTGACTTAAGTCAGTGATTGGCTGTATAACCCTGACTTAAGTCAGTGATTGGCTGTTTAACCCTGACTTAAGTCAGTGATTGGCTGTTTAACCCTGACTTAAGTCAGTGATTGGCTGTTTAACCCTGACTTAAGTCAGTGATTGGCTGTTTAACCCTGACATAAACAACCACAACACCTTTCATCAGAGGGGGTCATAATAGTTTGAAGCCCAAACTGTGAGGCCACTACAGACAGAAGTATAGTGTCCTAACAAGACAATTGAGGGAGGGGGGGGGTGATAGAACACATCATGTTCATGAGAGTCTCGTCTTTCCATGGAGAGGTCATAATAGTTTTTAGGCCAAACCGTTCAGACGCTACAGATGATTTTGTGAGAGGACCGATTTTCAGGATGTCTCAGCTCTCTAGCTCTGTCACCTTCCACGGGCAGATGCCTCATGGTCTGACAAACACAGCTCTCTAGCTCTGTCACCTTCCACGGGCAGATGCCTCATGGTCTGACAAACACAGCTCTCTAGCTCTGTCACCTTCCACGGGCAGATGCCTCATGGTCTGACAAACACAGCTCTCTAGCTCTGTCACCTTCCACGGGCAGATGCCTCATGGTCTGACAAACACAGCTCTCTAGCTCTGTCACCTTCCACGGGCAGATGCCTCATGGTCTGACAAACACAGCTCTCTAGCTCTGTCACCTTCCACGGGCAGATGCCTCATGGTCTGACAAACACAGCTCTCTAGCTCTGTCACCTTCCACGGGCAGATGCCTCATGGTCTGACAAACACAGCTCTCTAGCTCTGTCACCTTCCAGATGCTGAAGTGCGACATCGGCTTGCAGAGGATGTGGTGCATTGAGATGCGTTCGATGCCAAAAACAAAAAAATCTCTACCTTATATTGACAGATTTTTACGGGAATGTTTTTTAATGGTAATTTGAATTTCGCACAGAGGCACAGGGGCACAGGGGCACAGGGGCACAGGGGCACAGGGGCACAGAGGCACAGGGGCACAGGGGCACAGAGGCACAGAGGCACAGGGGCACAGGGGCACAGAGGCACAGGGGCACAGAGGCACAGGGGCACAGAGGCACAGGGGCACAGGGGCACAGGGGCACAGGGGCACAGAGGCACAGGGGCACAGAGGCACAGGGGCACAGAGGCACAGGGGCACAGAGGCACAGGGGCACAGGGGCACAGAGGCACAGGGGCACAGAGGCACAGAGGCACAGGGGCACATGGGCACAGGGGCACAGCACAGGCACAGAGGGGCACAGAGGGGGCACAGAGGCACAGGGGCACAGAGTCACAGGGGCACAGAGGCACAGGGGCACAGAGGCACAGGGGCACAGGGGCACAGAGGCACAGGGGCACAGAGGCACAGGGGCACAGAGGCACAGGGGCACAGAGGCACAGAGGCACAGGGGCACAGAGGCACAGGGGCACAGAGTCACAGAGGCACAGAGGCACAGAGGCACAGGGGCACAGAGGCACAGAGGCACAGAGGCACAGAGGCACAGGGGCACAGAGGCACAGGGGCACACAGGCACAGGGGCACAGAGGCACAGAGGCACAGAGGCACAGAGGCACAGGGGCACAGAGGCACAGGGGCACAGAGGCACAGGGGCACAGAGGCACAGAGGCACAGAGGCACAGAGGCACAGGGGCACAGAGGCACAGGGGCACAGAGGCACAGGGGCACAGAGGCACAGGGGCACACAGGCACAGGGGCACAGAGGCATCGACCTCAAACTGTATTTATTGCTTCTAGGCCTTCTCCCATACTCTTTATTGAATGACTAGCTGTTATCTATCCTGAAGTCACGTGTCTTGGATATGCCGCTCTTCCCTTTCGACTGACTGAACGTCACAAATCTTGACTTGTGTTTATAGCCAGGAGATTTTCTTCTGCCTGACATCACCAGGAAAAACTCTGGGCCCCAGTCTATGGCTTTTCCAGTTCTGCTTATAAGCATGTTATAAACTAGCTTTGTGATATTCTTCAGTGTTATAACCAGCCTTTATAAACCCTGTGGCTGGTTAGTGGGTCTGTAAACATCATTATGTAGTAGCTAGCTGACAGAGTGTTATAACCAGGCTTTATAAACCCTGTGGCTGGTTAGTGGGTCTGTACACATCATTGTGTAGTAGCTAGCTGACAGAAAGGTGGTTTTATTGATCAATAGAGGTCATGTGATATGGTTTCTTTGACCTGCAATGACACAATCAACAAGCACATATCTCCCCAATGCACCTAGTGGATCCAGAGAGAGGAAGAGAGGTAGAGAGGGGCGAGAGGTAGAGAGGGAAGAGAGGTAGAGAGGGACGAGAGGTAGAGAGGTAGAGAGGGAAGAGAGGGAAGAGAGGTAGAGAGGGAAGAGAGGTAGAGAGGGAAGAGAGGTAGAGAGGGAAGAGAGGTAGAGAGGGAAGAGAGGTAGAGAGGGAAGAGGAAGAGAGGAAGAGAGGTAGAGAGGGAAGAGAGATAGAGAGGGAAGAGAGGAGAGGGGGAAGAGAGGTAGAGGGGAAGAGAGAAGAGAGGAAGAGAGGTAGAGAGGGGAGAGAGGGAAGAGAGGTAGAGAGGGAAGAGAGATAGAGAGGTAGAGGGGGAAGAGAGGTAGAGAGGGAAGAGAGGGAAGAGAGGTAGAGAGGGGAGAGGGGAGAGAGGTAGAGAGGGAAGAGAGAAGAGAGAGGTAGAGAGGTAGAGAGGGAAGAGAGGTAGAGAGGGAAGAGAGGGGAGATAGAGAGGAGAGAGGGAAAGAGGGAGAGAGGGAAGAGAGGAAGAGGAGAGAGGAAGAGAGGGAAGAGAGGTAGAGAGGTAGAGAGGGGAGAGAGGGAAGAGAGGTAGAGAGGGGAGAGAGGTAGAGAGGTAGAGAGATAGAGAGGTAGAGAGGAAGAGAGGGAAGAGAGGGAGAGAGGTAGAGAGGGGAGAGAGATAGAGAGGGAAGAGAGGTAGAGAGGTAGAGAGGTAGAGAGATAGAGAGGTAGAGAGGGAAGAGAGGTAGAGAGGGAGAGAGGTAGAGAGATAGAGAGGTAGAGAGGGAAGAGAGGGAAGAGAGGGGAGAAGGTAGAGAGGGGAGAGAGGTAGAGAGATAGAGAGGGAAGAGAGGAAACAAACAGATGGTGGAGAGATAGAGAAAGAGGAGAGGAAAGGGGATCACAGTTAATTCAGTCAAGTGGAATACAGGAGTAAGTCTGGAATTGGAGAAACAAGAGGACTCACACAAACACTCACACGCACACTCACACGCACACGCACACACACACACACACACACACACACACACACACACACACACACACACACACACACACACACACACACACACACACACACACACACACACACACATCCCCTCTGTTAGAAAGCAGGCCTAGACGAGCCGTCCCATCAGCCCCTGGGGAAGAGCGGATGACCTCATGGTGTTGATCAACCAATCGATTGAGAGCTAGAATGATGCTGGTGTAGAAGCCCCTGTGGTGCCAGCTTCCACTATCAGTATGTGTGTGTGTGTGTGTGTGTGTGTGTGTGTGTGTGTGTGTGTGTGTGTGTGTGTGTGTGTGTGTGTGTGTGTGTGTGTGTGTGTGTTTGTGTGTTTGTGTGTGTGTGCACGTGTGCGTGTGTGCATTAGTGTGTGTGTGTGTGTGTGCGTGTGTGTGTGTGTGTGTGTGTGTGCGTGTGAGTTGTGTGTGTGTGTGTGTGTGTGTGTGTGTGTGTGTGTGTGTGTGTGTGTGTGTGTGTGTGTGTGTGTGTGTGTGTGTCAGAGATAACTGAGTAGTGCTGTCCTGGCTGGCATTCATCTCATTCAAGAGTAGAAGAGAGAGTTGCAGAGAGAGAGACAGATTTACAGTGGGGCAAAAAAGTATTTAGTCAGCCACCAATTGTGCAAGTTCTCCCACTTAAAAAGATGAGAGAGGCCTGTAATTTTCATCATAGGTTCACTTCAACGATGTCAGACAAAATGAGGAAAAAAAATCCAGAAAATCACATTGTAGGATTTTTAATGAATTTATTTGCAAATTATGGTGGAAAATAAGTATTTGGTCACCTACAAACAAGCAAGATTTCTGGCTCTCACAGACCTGTAACTTCTTCTTTAAGAGGCTCCTCTGTCCTCCACTCGTTACCTGTATTAATGGCACCTGTTTGAACTTGTTATCAGTATAAAAGACACCTGTCCACAACCTCAAACCGTCACACTCCAAACTCCACTATGGCCAAGACCAAAGAGCTGTCAAAGGACACCAGAAACAAAATTGTAGACCTGCACCAGGCTGGGAAGACTGAATCTGCAATAGGAACGCAGCTTGGTTTGAAGAAATCAACTGTGGGCGCAATTATTAGGAAATTGAAGACATACAAGACCACTGATAATCTCCCTCGATCTGGGGCTCCACGCAGGATCTCACCCCGTGGGGTCAAAATTATCACAAGAACGGTGAGCAAAAATCCCAGAACCACATGGGGGGGACCTAGTGAAAACCTCCTTCCATCAGCAAGGGCATTGAAGATGAAACGTGGCTGGGTCTTTCAGCATGACAATGATCCCAAACACACCGCCCGGGCAATGAAGGAGTGGCTTCGTAAGAAGCATTTCAAGGTCCTGGAGTGGCCTAGCCAGTCTCCAGATCTCAACCCCATAGAAAATCTTTGGAGGGAGTTGAAAGTCTGTGTTGCCCAGCAACAGCCCCAAAACATCACTGCTCTAGAGGAGATCTGCATGGAGGAATGGGCCAAAATACCAGCAACAGTGTGAAAACCTTGTGAAGACTTACAGAAAACGTTTGACCTCTGTCATTGCCAACAAAGGGTATATAACAAAGTATTGAGATAAACTTTTGTTATTGACCAAATACTTATTTTCCACCATAATTTGCAAATAAATTTATTAAAAATCATACAATTGGTGGCTGACTCTCCTCTCTCTCTCTCTCTCTCTCTCTCTCTCTCTCTCTCCCTCTCTCTCTCTCTCTCTCTCTCTCTCTCTCTCTCTCTCTCTCTCTCTCTCTCTCTCTCTCTCTCTCTCTCTCTCTCTCTCTCTCCATCTCTGTGGAGTTAATATATATGTGTGGATATGGAATCACGCACAGTATTTATCTCTCTCTCAAACACACACACACACACACACACACACACACACACACACACACACACACACACACACACACACACACACACAAGCACACACACACACACACACACACACACAAGCACACACACATACCCTACTACAAACACAGACCCAACCAACAAGCACATATCTCCCCCCTCTACACAAGTCTGCCGCTGTGGCTAGGTGGTGTGAGATCGTGTAGAGGTGGTGGTGTCTGCTGCTGTGGCTAGGTGGTGTGAGATTGTGTAGAGGTGGTGGTGTCTGCTGCTGTGGCTAGGTGGTGTGAGATTGTGTAGAGGTGGTGGTGTCTGCTGCTGTGGCTAGGTGGTGTGAGATCGTGTAGAGGTGGTGGTGTCTGCTGCTGTGGCTAGGTGGTGGTGTCTGCTGCTGTGGCTAGGTGGTGGTGTCTGCTGCTGTGGCTAGGTGGTGTGTCTAGGTGCTGTGGCTAGGTGGTGTGTCTAGGTGGTGTGGCTAGGTGGTGTGGCTAGGTGCTGTGGCTAGGTGCTGTGGCTAGGTGCTGTGGCTAGGTGCTGTGGCTAGGTGGTGTGGCTAGGTGGTGTGTCTAGGTGGTGTGGCTAGGTGCTGTGGCTAGGTGCTGTGGCTAGGTGGTGGTGTCTGCTACTGTGGCTAGGTGGTGGTGTCTGCTGCTGTGGCTAGGTGGTGGTGTCTGCTGCTGTGGCTAGTTGGTGGTGTCTGCTGCTGTGGCAAGGTGTGTCTAGGTGTCTAGGTGCTGTGTCTAGGTGGTGTGTCTAGGTGGTGTGTCTAGGTGGTGTGGCTAGGTGGTGTGACTAGGTGGTGTGGCTAGGTGGTGTGACTAGGTGGTGTGGCTAGGTGGTGTGACTAGGTGCTGTGGCTAGGTGCTGTGGCTAGGTGATGTGTCTAGGTGGTGTGGCTAGGTGGTGTGGCTAGGTGGTGTGGCTAGGTGGTGTGTCTAGGTGGTGTGGCTAGGTGGTGTGGCTAGGTGGTGTGGCTAGGTGGTGTGTCTAGGTGCTGTGGCTAGGTGCTGTGGCTAGG
>NW_027040336.1:72500-75000 GCF_034236695.1 Oncorhynchus nerka
GTAACATTCTCTGTTTCATGGAATCATGTCTCTCTCCGGATATACTGTTCCGTCCATTCAGCCATCTGGGTTCTCAGTACATCACGCAGACAGGAACAATCAAATGCCGACCGTATTACCTCCCAAGAGAATTCTCTTCGGTTATAGTCACAGGAGTGTATATTCCCCCTCAAGCCGAGCCACAAAGGCCCGCAAGGAACTACACTGTACTTTGTGCAAACTGGAAACCACATATCCTGAGGCTGCTTTTATTGTAGCTTGGGATTTTAACAAGGCTAATATGAGGAAAACACTACCGAAATTCTATTAACACATTGACTGCAGTACTCATGCTAAAAGAACACTCAACCATTGTTTCTCTCCAATCTGGGATGCCTACAAAGCCCTCCCCCATCCTCCCTTCGGCAAATCAGATCACAACTCTATTCTGCTCCTGCCTTCCTACAGGCAGAAACTCAAACAGGAAGTGCCCGTCCTAAGGTCTATTCAATGCTTGTCTAACCAATCGGGATCCATGCTTCACAATTGTTTTGATCACGTGGACTGGGATGTGTTCCTCTCAGAATAACATTGACGTATACACTGACACGGTGACTGAGTTCATAAGGAAGTGTGACCACGGCAAGGTGACTGGGAATCTGGGCAGATAGTCCTTGCATAAGGCAATCAGACAGGCAGAATGTCAGCACAGAGATGAAGTAAAGTCGCATTTCAACACGAGACGTAAGTGGCAGAGTCTACAAACAATCACAGACTACAAAGGGAAAACCAGACAGATTGCGGACAACAACGTGCTACCAGACAAGCTAAACACCTTATTCACCCGCTTTAAGGATAACACAGTGTCACCGACATGGCCCAGTACGGAAGTGGAGTCGCAATTAAACACAAGATGTATATGGCAGAGCCTACAGATAATTACTGACTACACTGGGAAACCCAAGCACGTCACGGACAGCAACGACATGCTCCCGGACGAGCTAAACACCTTCTTCAACTGCTTTGAGGATAACACAGTGCCACCGATGTGGCCCGCTCCCAAGGACTGTGGGCTCTTGTTCTCCGTGGCCGATGTGAGTAAGACATTTACGCATTTTAACCCTCACAATGCCGCTGGTCCAGGCAGTATCCCTAGCCGCGTCCTCAGAGCATGCGCAGACCAGCTGGCTGGAGTTTTTACGGACATATTCAATCTCTCCCTATCCCAGTCTGCTGTCCCCACATGCTTCAAGATGGCCACCATAGTTCCTGTACACAAGAAAGCAAAGGTAACTGAACTTAACTTCTTGCATCGAGCCATCCCGGATCCGGGATCGTGAATAGAGCCTCAAGCTCATTACCATAACGCAACGTTAACTATTCATGAAAATTGCAAATTAAATTAAATAAATATGCTAGCTCTCAAGCTTAGCCTTTTGTTAACAACACTGTCATCTCAGATTTTCAAAAATATGCTTCTCAACCATAGCAAAACAAGCATTTGTATAACAGCATTTAGCGTTAGCATAGCATTTAGCGTTAGCATTCAGCAGGCAACATTTTCACAAAAACCAGAAAACCATTCAAATAAAATAATTTACCTTTGAAGAACTTCTGATGTTTTCAATGAGGAGACTCTCAGTTAGATAGCAAATGTTCAGTTTTTCCTGAAAGATTATTTGTTTGGGAGAAATCGCTCCATTTTGTGCATCACGTTTAGCTAAGAAAAAAAAATGTATCCTGGATTGTGTAAATCTATCAGCAAGCTTATTAGCATAACACAATGTTAACCTCTTAAGCCCACCCGACACGCATGCGTCCCATCTAGCCATCTGGAAATGCAAATGCACTACGCTAAATGCTAATAGCACTCGTTAAAACTCAAAAGTTCATTAAAACACACATGCAGGGTACTGAATTAAAGCTACACTCGTTGTGAATCCAGCCAACGAGTCAGATTTTTAAAATGCTTTTCGGCGAAAGCATGAGAAGCTATTATCTGATAGCACCCCCCCCCCCCCCGAAATACCTGAACGAGACGTAGAAATAAAATATAAAACATTCATTACCTTTAGCGATCTTCTTTGTTGGCACTCCTAGATGTTCCATAAACATCACTATTGGGTCTTTTTTTCGATTAAATCGGTCCATATATACCCTAAATATCGATCTATGAAAAGTGTGTGATCCAGGAAAAACACAGTTTTAAAACGCAACGTCATTTTTTTTAATTAAAAAAGTTGACGGTAAACTTTCACAAAACACTTCGAAATACTTTTGTAATCCAACTTTAGGTATTAGTAAACGTTAATAATCTATCAAATTGATCACGGGGCAATGTGTATTCAATAGCTCCAAGTCTTAAAATCATGGTCGGAAATTTCTCTGCCAAAACATCCTGTTGGAGACCGGAAGGAATGGGCTCTCTCTTACTCGTTTGACCAAGAAACAAAGCCCAGGCAATTGACAAGACTGGCGACATCGTGTGGAAGCTGTAGGACTTGCAATCTCAGCCCCATGT
>NW_027040336.1:80000-105000 GCF_034236695.1 Oncorhynchus nerka
ACCAAGGAACTTGAAGCTCTCAACCTGCTCCCCACTACAGCCCCCGTTGATGAGAATGGGGGCATGAGATTGGCCACCTTTCTCTCTCCCCAATATGTCCACCTTTCTCTCTCCCCAATATGTCCACCTCTCTCTCTCCTCAATATGTCCACCTTTCTCTCTCCTCAATATGTCCACCTTTCTCTCTCCTCAATATGTCCACCTTTCTCTCTCCTCAATATGTCCACATTTCTCTCCCCAATATGTCCACCTCTCTCTCCTCAATATGTCCTTCAATCTGAAGTGCCATCTCTAACAGTATAAGATGGACAGACTACATCTGACCAGATGACATGAGATTTTAGTTTTGGGTTAACCCACATTATAGCCCTCCTGTGTTACACTACTTTACACTGTGTGTGTGTGTGTGTGTGTCCCTCTCCCTCTGTGTGTGTGTGTGTGTGTGTGTGTGTGTGTGTGTGTGTCCCTCTCCCTCTGTGTGTGTGTGTGTGGGGGGGGGGGGGTAGAGGGGAGAAGGAGGGGGGGAAGAGAGGGAGGTGGTAGAGAGTTTGGGAGAGGGAGGTGGGAGGGAGGAAGATAGGGAGGAAGATAGGGAGGTGGTAGAGGAGTTTGGGAGAGGGAGGTGGGGGAGAGAGAGAGGGAGGGAGGTGGTAGAGGGGAGAGGGAGAGGGAGAGGGAGGAGGGAGGAAGAGAGGGAGGTGGTAGAGGGGAGAGAGGAGAGGGAGAGGGAGGTAGAGAGGGAGGTGGTAGAGGGGAGAGGAAGAGAGGGAGGAAGAGAGGGAGGTGGTAGAGGGGAGAGGGCTATATTTCTCTTTAAGTGAATTTAGCATATCTCATAATAGCAGGAGCCGAAAATATATAACTCCATTAGAAGATGTGCTGGCCACCGCCCTGCTGCCGTGAATCAATCATTCTGGATGTGGGCGTTGGGTTTCTCTGGCCAACTAATAGTGTTAGTCAAGCTTAAATAATCCTGACTTAACACTCTGGCCAACTAATAGTGTTAGTCAAGCTTAAATAATCCTGATTTAACACTTTGGTCAACTAATAGTGTTAGTCAAGCTTAAATAATCCTGACTTAACACTCTGGCCAACTAATAGTGTTAGTCAAGCTTAAATAATCCTGATTTAACACTTTGGTCAACTAATAGTGTTAGTCAAGCTTAAATAATCCTGACTTAACACTCTGGCCAACTAATAGTGTTAGTCAAGCTTAAATAATCCTGACTTAACACTTTGGCCAACTAATAGTGTTAGTCAAGCTTAAATAATCCTGACTTAACACTCTGGCCAACTAATAGTGTTAGTCAAGCTTAAATAATCCTGATTTAACACTTTGGTCAACTAATAGTGTTAGTCAAGTTTAAATAATCCTGATTTAACACTCTGGCCAACTAATAGTGTTAGTCAAGCTTAAATAATCCTGATTTAACACTTTGGCCAACTAATAGTGTTAGTCAAGCTTAAATAATCCTGACTTAACACTCTGGCCAACTAATAGTGTTAGTCAAGCTTAAATAATCCTGATTTAACACTTTGGTCAACTAATAGTGTTAGTCAAGCTTAAATAATCCTGACTTAACACTCTGGCCAACTAATAGTGTTAGTCAAGCTTAAATAATCCTGATTTAACACTCTGATGTTAGTCAAGCTTAAATAATCCTGATTTAACACTCTGGCCAACTAATAGTGTTAGTCAAGCTTAAATAATCCTGACTTAACACTCTGGCTAACTCACATACTTCCTGTGTCTGATCCAGTCTGGGGGGGGGGATACTTTACACTATGTGTGTGTGTGTGTGTGTGTGTGTGTGTGTGTGTGTGTGTGTGTGTGTGTCTGTGTGTGTGTGTGTGTGTGTGTGTGTGTGTGTGTGTGTGTGTGTGTGTGTGTGTGTGTGTGTGTGTGTGTCTGTGTGTCTGTGTGTGTCCTTGTGAGTCTGTGTGTGTGTGTGTGTGTGTGTGTGTGTGTGTGTGTGTGTGTGTGTGTGTGTCTGTGGGTGTCCGTGTGAGTCCGTGTGTGTGTGTGTGTGTTGTGTGTGTGTGTGTGTGTGTGTGTGTGTGTGTGTGTGTGTGTGTGTGTGTGTGTGTGTGTGTGTGTGTGTGTCCGTGTGAGTCTGTGTGTGTGTGTGTGTGTGTGTCCATGTGTGTCCGTGTGAGTCCGTGTGTGTGTGTGTGTGTGTGTGTGTGTGTGTCTGTGTGTCTGTGTGTGTCCGTGTGAGTCTGTGTGTGTGTGTGTGTGTGTGTGTGTGTGTCTGTGGGTGTGTGTGTATGTGTGTGTATATGTGTGAACAATATTACATTAACCCTGACTAGAAACCGAGCCAACTGTCTGAGCCTGTTAACCATGTGGGTATTGAGGTGTGTGTGTGTGTGTGTGTGTGTGTGTCTGTGTGTCTGTGTGTGTCTGTGTGTGTGTGTAGGCGCCTGGTGTTTTTGGGTCAGTTGTAGCCAACTGTCTGAGCCTGTTAACCATGTGGGTATTGAGGTGTGTGTATGTAACTGTCTGAGCCTGTTAACCATGTGGGTATTGAGGTGTGTGTGTATGTGTAACTGTCTGAGCCTGTTAACCATGTGGGTATTGAGGTGTGTGTGTATGTGTAACTGTCTGAGCCTGTTAACCATGTGGGTATTGAGGTGTGTGTGTGTAACTGTCTGAGCCTGTTAACCATGTGGGTATTGAGGTGTGTGTATGTGTAACTGTCTGAGCCTGTTAACCATGTGGGTATTGAGGTGTGTGTGTGTGTGTGTGTGTGGGTGTGTATGTGTAACTGTCTGAGCCTGTTAACCATGTGGGTATTGAGGTGTGTGTGTGTGTGTGTGTGTGTGTGTGTGTGTGTAACTGTCTGAGCCTGTTAACCATGTGGGTATTGAGGTGTGTGTGTGTAACTGTCTGAGCCTGTTAACCATGTGGGTATTGAGGTGTGTGTATGTGTAACTGTCTGAGCCTGTTAACCATGTGGGTATTGAGGTGTGTGTGTGTGTGTATGTGTAACTGTCTGAGCCTGTTAACCATGTGGGTATTGAGGTGTGTGTGTGTAACTGTCTGAGCCTGTTAACCATGTGGGTATTGAGGTGTGTGTGTGTAACTGTCTGAGCCTGTTAACCATGTGGGTATTGAGGTGTGTGTGTAACTGTCTGAGCCTGTTAACCATGTGGGTATTGAGGTGTGTGTGTGTAACTGTCTGAGCCTGTTAACCATGTGGGTATTGAGGTGTGTGTGTAACTGTCTGAGCCTGTTAACCATGTGGGTATTGAGGTGTGTGTGTGTAACTGTCTGAGCCTGTTAACCATGTGGGTATTGAGGGTGTGTGTGTAACTGTCTGAGCCTGTTAACCATGTGGGTATTGAGGTGTGTGTGTGTAACTGTCTGAGCCTGTTAACCATGTGGGTATTGAGGTGTGTGTGTGTAACTGTCTGAGCCTGTTAACCATGTGGGTATTGAGGTGTGTGTGTGTAACTGTCTGAGCCTGTTAACCATGTGGGTATTGAGGTGTGTGTGTGTAACTGTCTGAGCCTGTTAACCATGTGGGTATTGAGGTGTGTGTGTGTAACTGTTGAGCCTGTTAACCATGTGGGTATTGGTGTGTGTGTGTAACTGTCTGAGCCTGTTAACCATGTGGGTATTGAGGTGTGTGTGTGTAACTGTCTGAGCCTGTTAACCATGTGGGTATTGAGGTGTGTGTGTGTAACTGTCTGAGCCTGTTAACCATGTGGGTATTGAGGTGTGTGTGTGTAACTGTCTGAGCCTGTTAACCATGTGGGTATTGAGGTGTGTGTGTGTAACTGTCTGAGCCTGTTAACCATGTGGGTATTGAGGTGTGTGTGTGTAACTGTCTGAGCCTGTTAACCATGTGGGTATTGAGGTGTGTGTGTGTAACTGTCTGAGCCTGTTAACCATGTGGGTATTGAGGTGTGTGTGTAACTGTCTGAGCCTGTTAACCATGTGGGTATTATTGAGGCCTGTTAACCATGTGTGTGTAACTGTCTGAGCCTGTTAACCATGTGGGTATTGAGGTTAACCATGTGGGTATTGAGGTGTGTGTGTAACTGTCTGAGCCTGTTAACCATGTGGGTATTGAGGTGTGTGTGTGTGTAACTGTGAGCCTGTTAACCATGTGGGTATTGAGGTGTGTGTGTGTAACTGTCTGAGCCTGTTAACCATGTGGGTATTGAGGTGTGTGTGTGTAACTGTCTGAGCCTGTTAACCATGTGGGTATTGAGGTGTGTGTGTGTAACTGTCTGAGCCTGTTAACCATGTGGGTATTGAGGTGTGTGTGTGTAACTGTCTGAGCCTGTTAACCATGTGGGTATTGAGGTGTGTGTGTGTAACTGTCTGAGCCTGTTAACCATGTGGGTATTGAGGTGTGTGTGTGTAACTGTCTGAGCCTGTTAACCATGTGGGTATTGAGGTGTGTGTGTGTGTAACTGTCTGAGCCTGTTAACCATGTGGGTATTGAGGTGTGTGTGTGTGTAACTGTCTGAGCCTGTTAACCATGTGGGTATTGAGGTGTGTGTGTAACTGTCTGAGCCTGTTAACCATGTGGGTATTGAGGTGTGTGTGTGTGTAACTGTCTGAGCCTGTTAACCATGTGGGTATTGAGGTGTGTGTGTGTAACTGTCTGAGCCTGTTAACCATGTGGGTATTGAGGTGTGTGTGTGTAACTGTCTGAGCCTGTTAACCATGTGGGTATTGAGGTGTGTGTGTGTGTAACTGTCTGAGCCTGTTAACCATGTGGGTATTGAGGTGTGTATGTGTAACTGTCTGAGCCTGTTAACCATGTGGGTATTGAGGTGTATGTGTAACTGTCTGAGCCTGTTAACCATGTGGGTATTGAGGTGTGTGTGTGTAACTGTCTGAGCCTGTTAACCATGTGGGTATTGAGGTGTGTGTGTAACTGTCTGAGCCTGTTAACCATGTGGGTATTGAGGTGTGTGTGTGTAACTGTCTGAGCCTGTTAACCATGTGGGTATTGAGGTGTGTGTGTAACTGTCTGAGCCTGTTAACCATGTGGGTATTGAGGTGTGTGTGTGTAACTGTCTGAGCCTGTTAACCATGTGGGTATTGAGGTGTGTGTGTGTAACTGTCTGAGCCTGTTAACCATGTGGGTATTGAGGTGTGTGTGTGTAACTGTCTGAGCCTGTTAACCATGTGTATTGAGGTGTGTGTGTGTAACTGTCTGAGCCTGTTAACCATGTGGGTATTGAGGTGTGTGTGTGTAAGCCTGTAACCTGGGAGCCTGTTGTAAACCATGTGGGTATTGAGGTGTGTGTGTGTAACTGTCTGAGCCTGTTAACCATGTGGGTATTGAGGTGTGTGTGTGTAACTGTCTGAGCCTGTTAACCATGTGGGTATTGAGGTGTGTGTGTGTAACTGTCTGAGCCTGTTAACCATGTGGGTATTGAGGTGTGTGTGTGTAACTGTCTGAGCCTGTTAACCATGTGGGTATTGAGGGTGTGTGTGTAACTGTGAGCCTGTTAGGTGTGTGTGTGTGTGTATGTGTAACTGTCTGAGCCTGTTAACCATGTGGGTATTGAGGTGTGTCTGTGTAACTGTCTGAGCCTGTTAACCATGTGGGTATTGAGGTGTGTGTGTGTGTGTAAAGCCTGTTAACCATGTGGGTATTGAGGTGTGTCTGTGTAAGAGCCTGTTAACCATGTGGGTATTGAGGTGTGTGTGTGTAACTGTCTGAGCCTGTTAACCATGTGGGTATTGAGGTGTGTGTGTGTAACTGTCTGAGCCCAACCATGTGGGTATTGAGGTGTGTGTGTGTAACTGTCTGAGCCTGTGGTAACTGTCTGAGCCTGTTAACCATGTGGGTATTGAGGTGTGTGTGTGTGTAACTGTCTGAGCCTGTTAACCATGTGGGTATTGAGGTGTGTGTGTGTGTGTATGTGTAACTGTCTGAGCCTGTTAACCATGTGGGTATTGAGGTGTGTGTGTATGTGTGTGAGCCCCTGTGTGTAACTGTCTGAGCCTGTTAACCATGTGGGTATTGAGGTGTGTGTGTATGTGTAACTGTCTGGTGTCCCCATGTGGGTATTGTGGTGTGTGTAACTGTGAGCCTGTTAACCATGTGGGTATTGAGGTGTGTGTGTAACTGTGAGCCTGTTAACCTGTGTGTAACTGTCTGAGCCCCATGTGGGTATTGAGGTGTGTGTGTGTAACTGTCCTGTTAACCTGTGTGTAACTGTGAGCCTGTTAACCATGTGGGTATTGAGGTGTGTGTGTGGTAACTGTGAGCCCCATGTGGGTATTGAGCCTGTGGGTGTGTGGTGTAACTGTCTGAGCCTGTTAACCATGTGGTATTGTGTGTGTGTGTAACCCCCTGTTAACCATGTGGGTATTGAGGTGTGTGTGTGTAACTGTCTGAGCCTGTTAACCATGTGGGTATTGAGGTGTGTGTGTGTGTGTGTGTAACTGTCTGAGCCTGTAACCATGTGGGTATTGAGGTGTGGTGTGTGTGTGTGTGTGTGTGTGTGTCTGAGCCTGTTAACCATGTGGGTATTGAGGTGTGTGTGTGTGTGTGTGTGTGTGTGTGTGTGTGTCCCCTGTGTGTGTGTGTCCCCTGTTAACCATGTGGGTATTGAGGTGTGTGTGTGTAACTGTCAGGCCTGTTAACCATGTGGGTATTGAGGTGTGTGTGTATGTGTAACTGTCTGAGCCTGTTAACCATGTGGGTATTGAGGTGTGTGTGTGTGTGTATGTGTAACTGTCCCCTGAGGTGTGTGTGTATGTGTAACTGTCTGAGCCTGTTAACCATGTGGGTATTGAGGTGTGTGTGGTGTCCTGAGCCTGTTAACCATGTGGGTGAGGTGTGTGTGTATGTGTAACTGTCCCTGTTAACCATGTCCTGTCTGAGCCTGTTAACCTGTGTGTAACTGTCTGAGCCTGTTAACCATGTGGGTATTGAGGTGTGTGTGTAACTGTCTGAGCCTGTTAACCATGTGGGTATTGTGTAACTGTGAGCCTGTTAACCATGTGGGTATTGAGGTGTGTGTGTGTAACTGTCTGAGCCTGTTAACCATGTGGGTATTGAGGTGTGTGTGTGTAACTGTCCTGTTAACCATGTGGGTATTGAGGTGTGGTGTAACTGTCTGAGCCTGTTAACCATGTGGGTATTGTGTGTGTGTAACTGTCTGAGCCTGTTAACCATGTGGGTATTGTGTGTTGTGTGTAACTGTCTGAGCCTGTTAACCATGTGGGTATTGAGGTGTGTGTCTGTGTAACTGTCTGAGCCTGTTAACCATGTGGGTATTGAGGTGTGTGTAACTGTCTGAGCCTGTTAACCATGTGGGTATTGAGGTGTGTGTAACTGTCTGAGCCTGTTAACCATGTGGGTATTGTGTGTGTGTGTGTGTAACTGTCTGAGCCTGTTAACCATGTGGGTATTGAGCCTGTTAACCATGTGTGTGTGTAACTGTCTGAGCCTGTTAACCATGTGGGTATTGTGTGTAACTGTCTGAGCCTGTTAACCATGTGGGTATTGAGGTGTGTGTGTGTAACTGTGAGCCTGTTAACCTGTAACTGTCTGAGCCTGTTAACCATGTGGGGTGTGTAACTGTCTGAGCCTGTTAACCATGTGGGTATTGAGGTGTGTGTGTGTAACTGTCTGAGCCTGTTAACCATGTGGGTATTGAGGGTGTGTGTGTGTAACTGTCTGAGCCTGTTAACCATGTGGGTGAGGTGTGTGTGTGTAACTGTCTGAGCCTGGTTGTGTAACTGTCTGAGCCTGTTAACCATGTGGGTATTGAGGTGTGTGTGTGTAACTGTCTGAGCCTGTTAACCATGTGGGTATTGAGGTGTGTGTGTGTATGTGTAACTGTCTGAGCCTGTTAACCATGTGGGTATTGAGGTGTGTGTGTAACTGTCTGAGCCTGTTAACCATGTGGGTATTGAGGTGTGTGTGTGTAACTGTCTGAGCCTGTTAACCATGTGGGTATTGATGGTGTAACTGTCTGAGCCTGTTAACCATGTGGGTATTGAGGTGTGTGTAACTGTCTGAGCCCATGTGGGTATTGAGGTGTGTGTGTGTAACTGTCTGAGCCTGTTAACCATGTGGGTATTGAGGTGTGTGTGTAACTGTCTGAGCCTGTTAACCATGTGGGTATTGAGGTGTGTGTGTAACTGTCTGAGCCTGTTAACCATGTGGGTATTGAGGGTTATTAGATTTAGATTTAGATTTTATATTAGATTTATTTTTAAATTTTCATTTAGCAGACACTTTTATCCATAGCACCATCCAGCTGGGTGTCCCCTGTGGTGTCCCCTGTGGTGTCCCCTGTGGTGTCCCCTGTGGTGTCCCCTGTGGTGTCCCCTATGGTGTCCCCTGTGGTGTCCCCTATGGTGTCCCCTGTGGTGTCCCCTGTGGTGTCCCCTGTGGTGTCCCCTATGGTGTCCCCTGTGGTGTCCCCTGTGGTGTCCCCTATGGTGTCCCCTGTGGTGTCCCCTGTGGTGTCCCCTGTGGTTGTGGTGTCCCCTATGGTGTCCCCTGTGGTGTCCCCTGTGGTGTCCCCTATGGTGTCCCCTGTGGTGTCCCCTGTGGTGTCCCCTGTGGTGTCCCCTGTGGTGTCCCCTATGGTGTCCCCTGTGGTGTCCCCTGTGGTGTCCCCTGTGGTTGTGGTGTCCCCTATGGTGTCCCTGTGGTTGTGGTGTCCCCTGTGGTTGTGGTGTCCCCTATGGTGTCCCCTGTGGTTGTGGTGTCCCCTGTGGTTATGGTGTCCCCTGTGGTGTCCCCTGTGGTGTCCCCTATGGTGTCCCCTGTGGTGTCCCCTGTGGTGTCCCCTATGGTGTCCCCTGTGGTGTCCCCTATGGTGTCTCCTGTGGTGTCCCCTGTGGTGTCCCCTGTGGTGTCCCCTGTGGTGTCCCCTATGGTGTCCCCTATGGTGTCCCCTGTGGTGTCCCCTATGGTGTCCCCTGTGGTGTCCCCTGTGGTGTCCCCTATGGTGTCCCCTGTGGTGTCCCCATATGGTGTCCCCTGTGGTGTCCCCTGTGGTGTCCCCTATGGTGTCCCCTATGGTGTCCCCTGTGGTGTCCCCTATGGCGTCCCCTGTGGTGTCCCCTGTGGTGTCCCCTGTGGGGATCGAGGAGTGAGGGAGGGAGAGAGGGATGGAGAGAGGGGTATGGGAGAAGGAGGAGGGAGGGAGAGCGGGAGAGAGGGAGGTGGTAGATGGGTATGGGAGAGGGAGAGAGAGGAGGGAGAGAGAGCGAGGTGGTAGATGGGAATGGGAGAGGGAGGAGGGAGAGAGAGCGAGGGAGGCAGAGAGGGAGAGGGAGGTGTTAGAGGGGAGAGGGACGAGGGAACGAGAGAGGGAGGGAGGTGTTAGAGGGGAGACGGAGAGGGAGGAAGATAGGGAGGTGGTAGAGGAGTATGGGAGAGGGAGGTGGGAGGGAGAGAGAGAGGGAGGTGGTAGAGGGGAGAGGGAGAGGGAGGAGGGAGGAAGAGGTGTGGTCAGCAAGGCAGAGAGAAGGAGGCTGTAGCTTAGTAATGTAGCTGGTAGACAGCCAGTAAAATTAGACATACCTCAGCAGTTCTACAATACATCTTCTGGAGGGAGGGAGGGAGGGAGGGAGGGAGGGAGGGAGGGAAAGAGAGAAAGAGAGAAAGAGATCATCTGCATGCAGAATTCTGCAAAAATATCCTCCGTGTACAACGTAGAACACCAAATAATGCATGCAGAGCAGAATTAGGCCGATACCCACTAATTATCAAAATCCAGAAAAGAGCCGTTAAATTCTACAACCACCTAAAAGGAAGCGATTCCCAAACCTTCCATAACAAAGCCATCACCTACAGAGAGATGAACCTGGAGAAGAGTCACCTAAGCAAGCTGGTCCTGGGGCTCTGTTCACAAACACAAACACACCCTACAGAACCCCAGGACAGCAGCATATTTAGACACAATCAAATCATGAGAAAACAAAAAGACAATTACTTGACACATTAGAAAGAATTAACAAAAAAACAGAGCAAACTAGAATGCTATTTGGCCCTACACAGAGAGTACACAGCGGCAGAATACCTGACCACTGTGACTGACTCAAACTTAAGGAAAGCTTTGACTGTGTACAAACTCAGTGAGCATAGCCTTGCTACTGAGAAAGGCCGCCGTAGGCAGACATGGCTCTCAAGAGAAGACAGGCTATATGCTCACTGCCCACAAAATGAGGTGGGAACTGAGATGCACTTCCTAACCTCCTGCCCAATGTATGACCATATTAGAGAGACATATTTCCCTCAAATCTCTCTCTCTCTCTCTCTCTCTCTCTCTCTCTCTCTCTCTCCCCCCCCTCTCTCTCTCTCTCTAAATCTCTCTCCCTCCCTCTCCCTCTCCCTCTCTCTCTAAATCTAAATCTCTCTCCCTCCCTCTCTCTCCCTCTCTAAATCTCTCTCTCTCTCTCTCCCCCTCTCTCTCTCTCTCTCTGTAAATCTCTCTCCCTCTCCCTCTCTCTCTCTCTCTCCCCCTCTCTCTCTCTCTCTCTCTCCCTCTCTCTGTTGTGTCCCAGTATAGAGAAGAGATGTCTGTGTGTCCCAGTATAGAGAAGAGATGTCTGTGTGTCCCAGTATAGAGAAGAGATGTCTGTGTGTCCCAGTATCTTCTAGTGGCTCCAGTGGCTTATTTATGGAATGGAAGCATATGTCTCCCTCCTCATCCATTTTAATATCTCACACAGACACACACTGTCCCCGGTGCTGCACGCAGCCGCACACCATTAAAACAGGACGCCTCACTGTCCAAGGTCTGGAGCAGTCAGAAATAGAGCTATCAGTATAGGGCTGATGAGGAGAGTGGAAGGGAGGGGAGAGAGAGAGAGAGAGAGAGAGAGAGAGAGGGGAAGGGAGGGAGAGACACCCAGAGCTAGAAGAGGAGGGAGAGAGAGGGGGGCAGGGAGATAGACAGACGGAGAGAGAGGGGTAGAGAGAGATATGGAGAGAGAGTGAAAAGCAGGGAGAGAGACAGAAACACAGAAAGAGAGAGAGAGAGAGAGAGAGAGAGATAAAGAGGGAGAGGCAGAGAGATTGAGAAAATAGAAAGATAGATATAGAGAGAGAGAGACAGAGAGAGACTGAACTACTGGACAAAATACAAACCCTCCAACCCAATAAGGCCTGTGGTGTTGGTTGTATCCTAAATAAAATAATACAATATATAGACCACAAATTCCCATTTGCCTAACTTAAACTCTTTAACATCATTCTTGGCACTGGCATCTTCCCCAATATTTGGAACCAGGGACTAAAAGTGGAGACAAATTTGACCCCAATAACTAATTTTTTAAAATTTTATCTGTATTTCTGGTTTTGAACTACAGGACAAATTATAAACCCAAAAAGACTTGTGGTGTTGATGGTATCCTCAATTAAATGATAAAATATACAGACCACAAATTCCAATTGGCTATACTAAAACTTTTTAACATCATCCTTAGCTCTGGCATCTTCCCCCAATATTTGGAACCAAGGACTGATCACCCCAATCAACAAAAGTGGAGACAAACTTGACCGCAATAACAATAATATGCATCAACAGAAACCGACCCCAATAACTACCGATGGATATACGTCAACAGTAACCTTGGGAAAATCCTCTGCATTACAATAACAGCAGACTTGTACATTTCCTCAGTGAAAACAATGTACTGAGCCAATGTCAAATTGGCTTTTTACCAAATTACCGTACGACAGACCACATATTCACCCTGCACGCCCTAATGGACAAACAAACAAACCAAAACAAAGGCAAAGTCTTCTCATGCTTTGTTGATTTAAAAAAAGCTTTTGACTCAATTTGGCACCAGGGTCTGCTATACAAACTGATGGAAAGTGGTGTTGGGGGAAAAACATACAACCTCCATGTACACAAACAACAAATGTGCGGTTAAAATTGGCAAAAAACACACACGTCTTCCCACAGGGCCGAGGGGTTAGACAGGGATGCAGCTTAAGCCTCATCCTCTTCAACATATATATCAACGAATTGACGAGGGCACTAGAACAGTCTGCAGCACCTGGCCTCACCCTATTCGAATATGAAGTCAAATGTCTACTGTTTGCTGATGATCTGGTGCTTCTGTCCCCAACCAAGGAGGGCCTACAGCAGCACCTAGATCTTCTGCACAGATTCTGTCAGACCTGGGCCCTGACAGACCTGGGCCCTGACAGACCTGGGCCCTGACAGTAAATCTCAGTAAGACAAAAAATAAAGGTGTTCCAAAAAAAAAAGTTCCAGTTGCCAGGACAACAAATACAAATTCCATCTAGATACGGTTGACCTAGAGCACAGAAAAAAAAACTACACATACCTCGACCTAAACATCAGTGCCACAGGTAACTTCCACAAAGCTGTGAACGATCTGAGAGACAAGGCAAGAAGAGCCTTCTCTGCCATCACAAGGAGCATAACATTTGGCATACCAATGATAACCTGGCTAAAAATACTTCAACCAGTTATAGAATCCATTGCCTTTTATGGTTGTGAGGTCTGGGGTCCACTCACCAACCAATAATTCACTAAATGGGACAAACACCCAATTGAGACTCTGCATGCAGAATTCTGCTAAAATATGTACTTGGTGCACGACGCATATTTCCCAAACAATTCATGCAGAGCAAAATTAGAACTATACCTGCTAGGTATCAAAATCCATAAAAGAGCTGTTAAATTCTACAACCACCTAAAAGGAAGTGATGCCCACACATTCCACCACAAAGCCCTCACCTACAGAGAGATGAACCTGGAGAAGAGTCCCCTCAGCAACCTGGTCCTGGGGCTCTGTTCACAAACACAAACAGACCCTACAGAGAGATGAACCTGGAGAAGAGTCCCCTCAGCAACCTGGTCCTGGGGCTCTGTTCACAAACACAAACAGACCCTACAGAGAGATGAACCTGGAGAAGAGTCCCCTCAGCAAGCTGGTCCTGGGGCTCTGTTCACAAACACAAACAGACCCTACAGAGAGATGAACCTGGAGAAGAGTCCCCTCAGCAAGCTGGTCCTGGGGCTCTGTTCACAAACACAAACAGACCCTACAGAGAGATTAACCTGGAGAAGAGTCCCCTCAGCAAGCTGGTCCTGGGGCTCTGTTCACAAACACAAACAGACCCTACAGAGAGATTAACCTGGAGAAGAGTCCCCTCAGCAAGCTGGTCCTGGGGCTCTGTTCACAAACACAAACACACCCCACAGAGGCTGGGGACAGCAACAATTAGAGCAACAATTAGATCAAACCAAATTATGAGAAAGCAAAAAGATAACTATTTGACACACTGGAAAGAATCAACTAAATAAAACAGAGCAAATTGGAATGATATCTGGCCCTAAACAGAGAGTACACAGTGGAATAATACCTGACCACTGTGACTGACCCAACATTAAGATCTGTGACTATGTACAGACTCAGTGAGCATAGCCTTGCCATTTGTATTTGTATTTGTATTTATTAAGGATCACCATTAGTTCCTGGCAAAGCAGCAGCTACTCTACCTGGGGTCTATTATGGATCCACATTAGTTCCTGGCAAAGCAGCAGCTACTCTACCTGGGGTCTATTATGGATCCACATTAGTTCCTGCTAAGGCAGCAGCTACTCTACCTGGGGTCTATTATGGATCCACATTAGTTCCTGCCAAGGCAGCATCTACTCCTCCTGAGGTTTATTAAGGATCCCCAATAGTTTCTGCCAAGGCAGCAGCTACTCTTCCTGGGGTTTATTAAGGCTCCCCAATAGTTTCTGCCAAGGCAGCAGCTACTCTTCCTAGTGTTTATTATGGATCCCAATTAGTTCCTGCCAAGGCAGCAGCTACTCTTCCTAGTGTTTATTATGGATTCCCATTAGTTCCTGCCAAGGCAGCAGCTACTCTTCCTGGGGTTCATTATGGATTCCCATTAGTTCCTGCCAAGGCAGCAGCTACTCATCCTGGGGTTTATTAAGGATCCCCATTAGTTCCTGCCAAGGCAGCAGCTACTCTTCCTGGGGTTTATTATGGATCCCCATTAGTTCCTGCCAAGGCAGCAGCTACTCATCCTGGGGGTTTATTATGGATCCCCATTAGTTCCTATCAAGGCAGCAGCTACTATTCCTGGGGTCCAAACACATTAAGGCACTTACATTACTTGTAAATCAAAAGATAAAACAGTACATCATATAACATTACTACACCACTACATATCTACAGTACTAAATGTATAAAACCACCATTCGACGTTATTTCAATGTCCGTGTGTGTAGCGTTTGTGTGCGGATCCGTCCGTCTGTACCTGTGTGTGTGTGTCTCTTCACAATCCCTGCTGTTCCATAAGGTGTCTTTTTATCTGCTTTTTAAATCTGATTCCACTGCCTGCATCAGTTACCTGATGTGGAATAGAGTTCCATGTAGTCATTGTTCTATGTACAGTAGTACTGTGCATTTCACATAGTCTGTTCTGGACTTGGGTACTGTGAAGAGACCTCTGGTGGCATGTCTTGTGGGGTATGAACAGCTGTCTGAGCTGTGTGCTAGTAGTTTAAACACAGACAACTCGGTTCATTCAGCTTGTCAACACTTCTTACAAAAACAAGTAGTGAAGAAGTCAATCTCTCCTCCACTTTGAGAAAGGAGAGACTGACATGCATATTATTCATGTTTTTTCTCTGTGTTCATCCAAGTGCCAGCTGTGCTGCCCTGTTCTGAGCCCCACTTTGTGGCACCTGTCCACACGACTGAACAGTAGTCCAGGTGCGACAAAACCAGGGCCTGTAGGACCGGCCTTGTTGATGGTGTTGTTAAGAAGACAGCGCAGAGTTTTCTTATGGACAGACTTCTCCCCATTTTAGCTACTGTTGTATCAATATGTTTTAACCATGACAGTTTACATTTCAGGGTTACTCCAAGCAGTTTAGTCACCTCAACTTGCTCAATTTCCACATTATTCATTATAATATTTAGATGAGATTTAGGGTTTACAATTATTTGTCCCAAATACAATGCTTTTAGTTTTTGAAATATTTAGGACTAATTTCTTCCTTGCCACCCATTTTGAAACTAACTGCAGCTCTTTGTTGAGTGTTGCTGTCATTTCAGTCACTGTAGTAGCTGACGTGTATAGTATTGAGTCATCCACATACATAGACACACTGGCTTTACTCAAGGCCAATGGCACGTCGTTAGTAAAGATTTTTAAAAGTATGGGGCCTAGACAGCTGCCCTGGGGAATTCCTTAATCTACCTGGATTATGTTGGATTATGCCATAGGCAGACCTGGCTCTCGAAAGATGACAGGCTATGTGCCCACTGCCCACAAAATGAGGTGGAACCTGAACTACACTTCCTAACTTCCAGCCAAATGTGTAACCACATTAGAGACACATATTTCCCACGGATCACACAGACTCACAAAGGATTTGAAAAACCAATCAAACATTGATAAACTCCCATATCTGTTAGGTGAAATTACACATTGCTGGTAGACTCAAGTTGTAGAAACATCTCAAGTATGATCAATGGAAACCGGATGCACTTGAGCTGAATTTAGAGTCTCATAGCAAAAGGGTCTGAATAGTTATGTAAATAAGGTATTTCTGTTTTTAATTTTTTACAAATTTGCAAAAATGTCTTAAAAACCTGTTTTTGCTTGGTCATTATGGGGTATTGTGTGTAGATTGATGAAGAAAAACATTTACAGAATCCATGTTAAAATAAGGCTGTAACGTAACAAAATGTGGAAAAAGTCAAGGGGTCTGAATACTTTCTGAATGCACCGTATTATTGCATGGAACTCAAAATCTGTAACGATCGTCTGTGGTGGAAGAAGGTGAGGACCAAAGTGCAGCGTGGTTTGTGTTCATGATGATATTTATTAAACTCAGAACACTAAACACAATAACAAAGAGAATGAAATGAAACCGAAACAGTTCTGTAAGGTGACGAAAAAACACAAAACAGAAAATATTAACCCACAAAACACAGGTGAGAAAAGACTACCTAAGTATGATTCTCAATCAGAGACCACGAACGAACGACACCTGCCTCTGATTGAGAACCATACCAGGCCAAACAGAAAACCACAACATAGAAAAAAGAACATAGACTACCCACCCCAACTCACGCCCTGACCAAACTAAAACAGACTACCCACCCCAACTCACGCCCTGACCAAACTAAAACAGACTACCCACGCCAACTCACGCCCTGACCAAACTAAAACAGACTACCCACCCCAACTCACGCCCTGACCAAACTAAAACAGACTACCCACCCCAACTCACGCCCTGACCAAACTAAAACAGACTACCCACCCCAACTCACGCCCTGACCAAACTAAAACAGACTACCCACGCCAACTCACGCCCTGACCAAACTAAAACAAAGACATAATAAAAGAACATAGACTACCCACCCCAACTCACGCCCTGACCAAACTAAAACAAAGACATAATAAAAGAACATAGACTACCCACCCCAACTCACGCCCTGACCAAACTAAAACAAAGACATAATAAAAGAACATAGACTACCCACCCCGACTCACGCCCTGACCAAACTAAAACAGACTACCCACCCCAACTCACGCCCTGACCAAACTAAAACAAAGACATAATAAAAGAACTAAGGTCAGAACGTGACAACATCAAACCTGGTTTAAAAAAACAGATTAAGCAACACCTCGCAGCACAACGCCTCTCCTCTATTTGACCTAGATAGTTTGTGTGTTTGTATTGATATGTAGGCTACGTGTGCCCACACTTATTTGATGTAGTTCTGTCCTTGAGCTGTTCTTGTCTATTAATGTTCTGTATTATGTTTCATGTTTCATGTTTTGTGTTGATTCCAGGAAGAGTAGCTGCTGCTTTTGCAACAGCTAATGGTGATCCTAATAAAATACATAATACCAGTATCATTCAACAGGAGCCTTGCCTGGCATGTCTAGGATTGACTGGGGCTTAACTGATCTACTCTGTTCTTCTTCCTGTCAGTCTCTACTCTGTTCATCTTCCTGTCAGTCTCTACTCTGTTCATCTTCCTGTCAGTCTCTACTCTGTTCTTCTTCCTGTCAGTCTCTACTCTCTCTTCTTCTTCCTGTCAGTCTCTACTCTGTTCATCTTCCTGTCAGTCTCTACTCTGTTCTTCTTCCTGTCAGTCTCTACTCTCTTCTTCTTCCTGTCAGTCTCTACTCTGTTCGTCTTCCTGTTAGTCTCTACTCTCTCTTCTTCTTCCTGTCAGTCACTACTCTCTTCTTCTTCCTGTCAGTCTCTACTCTCTCTTCTTCTTCCTGTCAGTCTCTACTCTGTTCTTCTTCCTGTCAGTCTCTACTCTGTTCTTCTTCCTGTCAGTCTCTACTCTGTTCATCTTCCTGTTAGTCTCTACTCTGTTCTTCTTCCTGTCAGTCTCTACTCTGTTCTTCTTCCTGTCAGTCTCTACTATGTTCTTCTTCCTGTCAGTCTCTACTCTCTCTTCTTCTTCCTGTCAGTCTCCACTCTGTTCGTCTTCCCCTCAGTCTCTACTCTCTCTTCTTCTTGCTGTCAGTCTCTACTCTCTTCTTCTTCCTGTCAGTCTCTACTCTCTTCTTCTTCCTGTCAGTCTCTACTCTCTCTTCTTCTTCCTGTCAGTCTCTACTCTCTCTTCTTCTTCCTGTTAGTCTCTACTCTCTCTTCTTCTTCCTGTCAGTCTCTACTCTCTTCTTCTTCCTGTCAGTCTCTACTCTCTCTTCTTCTTGCTGTCAGTCTCTACTCTCTTCTTCTTCCTGTCAGTCTCTACTCTCTTCTTCTTCCTGTCAGTCTCTACTCTCTCTTCTTCTTCCTGTCAGTCTCTACTCTGTTCTTCTTCCTGTCAGTCTCTACTCTGTTCTTCTTCCTGTCAGTCTCTACTCTGTTCTTCTTCCTGTCAGTCTCTACTCTCTCTTCTTCTTCCTGTCAGTCTCCACTCTGTTCGTCTTCCCCTCAGTCTCTACTCTCTCTTCTTCTTGCTGTCAGTCTCTACTCTCTTCTTCTTCCTGTCAGTCTCTACTCTCTTCTTCTTCCTGTCAGTCTCTACTCTCTCTTCTTCTTCCTGTCAGTCTCTACTCTCTCTTCTTCTTGCTGTCAGTCTCTACTCTCTTCTTCTTCCTGTCAGTCTCTACTCTGTTCTTCTTCCTGTCAGTCTCTACTCTGTTCTTCTTCTTCCTGTCAGTCTCCACTCTGTTCGTCTTCCCCTTAGTCTCTAGCATATAGTGAATTATTGTTATTATTGTTGGCATCCCGAATAGCACCTAATTCACTATACCATGCCTTCTGAACGTTTTGGACCCCTTGACTTTTTCCACATTTTGATACATTACATACTTATTCTAAAATAGATTAAATAAATAAAAATCCTCTGTAATCTACACACAATACCCCATAATGACATCACAATACCCCATAATGACATCACAATACCCCATAATGACATCACAATACCCCATAATGACAAAGTGAAAACAGGTTTTTAGACATTTTTGCAAATGTATTAAACACTAAAAACAGAAATACCTTATTTACATAAGTATTCAGACCCTTTGCTATAGTGGTTCTTCCTTTAAAAGTTGCAAGTTTACACCGGCGGGACTTAGAGGTACCCAGCGTCACGGCGTCATTGCTCCAGACCACCACAAGGGGGAGTTAGAGCACTCATTATGCGCTTGGGTCCCAAGGTTTTTATATGACCAATCATATCGAGTGGTTCCAATGACGATTATGACGCGAGCCACCCGTCCCTGGGTGAAGATGGCTGACAAAACATCACGGGCGGACCAAATGTAAGTAGTTATAACGTTATAATGAGTCATGCAAAACATGAACAATTGAGAGGAATATGTTAGTTAATGTAGAGACAAACGTTTGTGCATATTCTTTTGTCATAAAGTTCATTCATGAAAATCGCTATTTAGCAAGTTATCTGTCTAGCTAACATTAGCCAGCTAGATTGACAGTGTATTGACATGATAATACATTTGTAATTCGTGTTGTTTAATGTTTTAGGGACTCCTGAGAAAACCAGCAAACCAGGCTGTCATCTTGTGAAAGATTGGATGTAAAGAATCTAGCTAGCTAAAGCATTTACTGCAAATTAAATGTACAATTGTGTTAGCTTGCCTTGCAACGCTAACTAACGCTTTACTTGCTTAATGTGTAGTGGAGGATAAAAATAACTGTATGCCTATGGATGTGTAGCTAGCTGGTCTGTGTATGGACCCTAAATTGTTAGGTTCTGAACTAATATTCATACCAATTTATGAACCTCAGAAATCATAGTTGTTGTATCAACTTCAAGTCTGAATGACATTAATGAAGCCAATGGATTGAGTAGAGTATAATAACTTTATTGTGGCAAGTCGGATGCAAGGATTCAAGCCCTACATATACAGTGGGGCAAAAAAGTATTTAGTCAGCCACCAATTGTGCAAGTTCTCCCACTTAAAAATATGAGAGAGGCCTGTAATTTTCATCATAGGTGCACTTCAACTATGACAGACAAAATGAGGAAATAAAATCCATAAAATCACATTGTAGGATTTTTAATAAATTTATTTGCAAATTATGGTGGAAAATAAGTACACCCTCCATCTGCATTAATCTGAGGACACAGGATAGTATTTCAATGAGATACTTAATTTCAACCAGTGGAGAATTTGAAACGCTTTATTGAAAGAAGTTCATTATTCAGGTGTTATAAATACATAATACATTATAATTATGATAATTATAATATAAATATAAATACAAGTTCAATCTGTACTTCAATGCACATATGTTGTGCATTATAAAGCGAGGAAGAAAGACGAGGTGGGTTGAGAGGTGTAGAAGACAGAAAGACGAGGTGGGGAGAGAGGTGTAGAAGACAGAAAGACGAGGTGGGGAGAGAGGTGTAGAAGACAGAAAGACGAGGTGGGGAGAGAGGTGTAGAAGACAGAAAGACGAGGTGGGGAGAGAGTTGTAGAAGACAGAAAGACGAGGTGGGGAGAGAGGTGTAGAAGACAGAAAGACGAGGTGGGGAGAGAGGTGTAGAAGACAGAAAGACGAGGTGGGGAGAGAGGTGTAGAAGACAGAAAGACGAGGTGGGGAGAGAGGTGTAGAAGACAGAAAGACGAGGTGGGGAGAGAGGTGTAGAAGACAGAAAGACGATGTGGGGAGAGAGGTGTAGAAGACAGAAAGACGAGGTGGGGAGAGAGGTGTAGAAGACAGAAAGACGAGGTGGGGAGAGAGGTGTAGAAGACAGAAAGACAAGGTGGGGAGAGAGGTGTAGAAGACAGAAAGACGAGGTGGGGAGAGAGGTGTAGAAGACAGAAAGGGAAAGAGGTAAGAACAGCGGCAGACAGCATATGATTAATTCATTACAGTGCTACCCTAATATTTTCTCAGTTCATCACAATTACATTGGCTCTAGCGGTGTCTCCTAACCAGCCTTGGGCCCGAAGGTTATCTTAAGAGCGGGTGAGGTGGCGAAGATGGGACTGGCTTCCTCTCTCACATCAAAACACACCTGCAGACGAGAGACAGATACATAGAGAGAGAAAGCATGATTAAGCCTTGGTTTTTTAAATTCTAACACGGTCAGTCATCATAATCATCAGGAGTTGAAATGCAAAACTGACCTTGGATCAGTAACTCGGGGACTACTGCATCTCTTTAATAATACTTCCTGTATAATATAAACTGACCTGGGATCATTAACTCTGAGACTACTACATCTCTATCTGTATTTCAATGTAAAGCATCTCTTTAATAATACTTCCTGTATAATATAAACTGACCTGGGATCATTAACTCTGGGACTACTACATCTCTATCTGTATTTCAATGTAAAGCATCTCTTTAATAATACTTCCTGTTGACCCAACCAAGTGACCTCTCACCTCTGACCATGCTGTGCCCTCTGTGTCAGCCAGTTCAGAAGCAGGAGGGGTTCACCAACACAGCTGATATAGCCTAGAGGATTTAGAGAGAAGGGGAGAGGGATGACGTGAAGAAGAGAGACTGTTATTGTGTGTGTGTGTGGTCTCACCTGGTGTCCACACTAAGTGGCTCCAGAGTACTTTATGCTGAAAAACAGACACATGAGGACAAACAGTAGAAGATAATGTCAATAGAAGATACTGTATTTGACGCAGACACCTATCAGAGTGTACCTGAAACATTTAAATATAGAGGGCTATGTGTCTCACCACTTGGTTATTGCCAGGCTAACCCCCAGGGAAATCAAGACTTGGCAGCAAACAGATAGCAACAGATAGTCCAGTGAAAATGGCTGTGTTAATGTGGTGTAAATCTGAAAATTAGCAGCTGCCATTTTAAGTTTTTTTTTTTATGAATGCATTTGAGCCAGGTTCCATGTACAACGAGACAGACAGAGATGGAGAGAGAAGAAGAGCACAGAACAGTTTAATTACCTCTGGTTATGGACACTTTCGCCAGCAATAAAGTTTCCACGGCCTGTTCATCAGACAGTGAACGTCTGCTAATATCTACATGTTCGACCCCTTGATCAGCTCATTCTAGAACACCTAACTTCCACCAACCAGGTAACATTCTAGAACACCTCAATTCCACCAACCAAGTAACAGTCTAGAACACCTAAATGCCACAAACTAAGTGACATTCTAGAATACCTAACCTAACTTCCCCCAACCAACAGGCCAGGTAACATTCTAGAACACTTAACTTCCACTAACTAGGTAACATTCTAGATCCCCAAACTTCCACCAACCAGGTAACAATCTAGAACCCCTAAAGCAGCAATAACACCGGTCTCCTGCGTGCCCTGCATTCTGTAGTACAGACATGGCCTGTTCTCCCTTATGTAAGGAATTATTCCCATGTTTACTACAGTATGTACTGTATTCTAGACTTCACAGTAGCCTAATAAACAAATACACATATTTCGTTAATAAAATAATGATTAAAGAAATACTCTTTCAAAATGCAGATGTTGATTTAGTTATGGATCCATAGCGAATTACTATGGGAAAAAATATCACTGATTTACAGAAATATTGGAACAAAGTTGTCGTATAAAGGCAAACCATTTAGAATCCTCCAATCCTGTAACCTACTTCCGACCGTCACGTTGTACAGCGTAAACCCTGAAGGTTTCGTTTTTCTCTGAATAGAAACACCATAATATTTAATCAAATGAATTAGGCCAACTTTATTAAAAATCAATCCACATATACTATGTTATTACAAAAAAAAAAAAGGTTTTAAATTATCTTGTATATATATATATATTCAATACAGAATATTATCAAATGCTTCTCAAAGATCCCCGCTGGTGGTCAAATTATCAATAACTGTCAGTAACAGAAAAAAAATGGCTGAAAATTAAAGGACGCGCCACAGAATGCTGCAGCAGTGCCACAGTATGACGCAACTTTTGAAGGAGGAACCTATGAGACTCAAAATTGAGCTCAGGTGCAACCTGTTTCCATTGATCCTCCTTGAGATGTTTCTACAACTTGATCAGAGTCCACCCGTGGTAAATTCATTTGATTGGACATGATTTGGAAAGGCACACACCTGTCTATATAAGATCCCACAGTTGACAGTGCAGGTCAGAACCAAAAAACAAGCCATGTGATCGAAGGTAATGGCCGTAGTTCTGAGACAGGATTTTGTTGAGGCACAGATCTGGGGAAGGGTACCAAAACATTTCAAAGAAGTTTGGAACCACCAAGACTCTTCCTAGAGCTGGCCGCCCGGCCAAACTGAGCAATCGGGGGAGAAGGGCCTTGGTCAGGGAGGTGACCAAGAAGCCGATGGTCACTCCGGCAGAGCTCCAGAGTTCTTCTGTGGAGATTAGAGAACCTTCCAGAAGGACAACCATCTCTGCAGCACTCCACCAATCAGGCCTTTATGGTCGAGTGGCCAGACGGAAGCCTTTCCTCAGTAAAAGGCAGATGACAGCTCGCTTGGAATTTGCCAAAAGGCACCTAAAGACTCTCAGACTATGAGAAACAAGATGGTCTGATGAAACCAAGATTGAACTCTTTGGCCTGAATGCCAAGCATCGCGTCTGGAGGAAACCTGGCACCATCCCTGGTAAATCTACCACCATTAGTGGTGGTACAATTATGATGTGGGGATGTTTTTCAACGGTGGGGACTGGGAGACTAGTCAGGATGGAGAGAAAGATGAACGGAGCCAAGTACAGAGAGATCCTTGATGAAAACCTGCTCCAGAGCGCTCAGGACCTCTGACTGGGGCAAAGGTTCACCTTCCAACAGGACAATTACCCTAAGCACACAGCCAAGACAACACAGGAGTTGCTTAGAGACAAGTCTCTTAATGTCCTTGAGTGGCCCAGCCAGAGACCGGACATGAACCCGATGTTACATCTGGAGAGACCTGAAAATAGCTGTGCAGCGACGCTCCCCATCCAACCTGACAGATCTTGAGAGGATCTGCAGAGAAGAATGGGAGAAACTCCCCAAAAACAGGTGTGCCAAGCTTGTAGAATCATAAACAAGAAGACTCAAGGCTGTAATTGCTGCCAACGGTACTGGCTTCAACAAAGAACTTAGTGAAGGATCTGAATGCTTATTTAATTTATGTCATATTTGAGTTTTTGATATATAATAAATAGACACAAATGTCTAAAAAACTATTTTTTTCCTTTGTCATTATGGGGGTATTTTGTGTAGATTGATGGAAAAAAAGCAATTGAATCCATTTTAGAATAAGGCTGTAACCTAACAAAATGTTGAAAACGTCAAGGGGTCTGCTTTCCCATTTTTTAAAAATCCACTGTGTTGTTTACTCTCTGTTCCTCTGCTGTAATTGTGTTCTGGTCTGAGTTTGTTCCTAAAAATCCTCTGTCCCTAATATATATATGCAGTGTGTGTGTGTGTGTGTGTGTGTGTGTGTGTGCGCGTGAGTTCGTGTGAGTGTGTGTGTGTGTGTGTGTGTGTGTGTGTGTGTGTGTGTGTGTGTGTGTGTGTGTGCGCGTGTGTGCATGTGAGTGTGTGTGTGTGTGTGTGTGTGTGTGTGTGTGTGTGTGTGTGCGCGTGCGTGCGTGCGTGCGCGTGTGTGTGCGTGTGCGTGTGCGTGTGTGTGTGTGTGTGTGTAAGCTACCATCTCACCACAGTATTATGCAGCTATGTGGTAATACTAATCATGATCCCTAAACTCATTAGGGCATTTTGGCTTTCGGGTACATTCTGTTGGATGTTGCCTGTGTCTCCTCCCTCTCCAACTGTTGTTCTTGTTCTGAATGTAACCCTATTCTCTATTCCCTTTTGATTCTGCTCAAAGGTAGTGTACTATATAGGGAATATGGTGCCATAGGGCTCTGGTCTAAAGTAGTGCACTATATAGGGAATAGGGTTCCATAGGGCTCTGGTCTAAAGTAGTGCACTATATAGGGAATAGGGTTCCATAGGGCTCTGGTCTAAAGTAGTGCACTATATAGGGAATAGGGTGCCATAGGGCTCTGGTCTAAAGTAGTGCACTATATAGGGAATAGGGTTCCATAGGGCTCTGGTCTAAAGTAGTGCACTATATAGGGAATAGGGTTCCATAGGGCTCTGGTCTAAAGTAGTGCACTATATAGGGAATAGGGTGCCATAGGGCTCTGGTCTAAAGTAGTGCACTATATAGGGAATAGGGTTCCATAGGGCTCTGGTCTAAAGTAGTGCACTATATAGGGAATAGGGTGCCATAGGGCTCTGGTCTAAAGTAGTGCACTATATAGGGAATAGGGTGCCATAGGGCTCTGGACTAAAGTAGTGCACTATATAGGGAATAGGGTTCAATTTGGGACATAACGATAGAGGAGAAGTGTTCCAGTCAACCATGCTGCTCTCTCATATAGAGGAAACCAGACTGGATAAGTGTTCTAGATTCTAGTCAGCCATGCTGCTCTCTCATATAGAGGAAACCAGACTGGAGAAGTGTTCTAGATTCTAGTCAGCCATGCTGCTCTCTCATATAGAGGAAACCAGAATGGAGACGTGTTCTAGATTCTAGTCAACCATGCTGCTCTCTCATATAGAGGAAACCAGACTGGAGTAGT
>NW_027040336.1:110000-125000 GCF_034236695.1 Oncorhynchus nerka
ACACTAAAATGTGTGCACTATATAGGGACAATAGGGTGAGATTTCGGAGGTACCATATCTACTGACATACTGGCTGGCTGGGGACAGGACAAGGTCTGCTGGTTGTTGGTTATTGGTGTTGTGGAAAACACTGGTCATCCCTGTCCACCCGGTGAGCCTCAGCCGGGTGTTCTAGAATGTCTTAGAGTTCTAGAGTGTTCCAGAGTTCGAGTATCCTAGAGTTCTAGTGTTCTACTGTCCAAGAGTTCTATACTGTTCTAGAGTTCTAGAGTGTTCTTGAGTTCTATAGTGTTCTAGAGTTTTAGTGTTCTAGAGTGTCGAAGAGTTCTATAGTGTTCTAGATTTATATGGTGTTCTAAAGTGTTCTAGAGTTCTATAGTGTTCCAGAGAGAGTTCTAGAATGTCCTTGCCTCATTCAGATCATGAATGAGAAGGCTGATGGCCATGTTGTCCTGATGCTGATAGGAAGGACATCAGATCAGTGGAGTTTAAGACATGAGGTTAAATGTGGTTTACGACTGACCTTGTAAAACAACGCATTTCACTGTACCTAACCAGTGTATGTGACAATAAAACATTATTATTACCTCAGCTGACCAACAGCTCTGTTAGATGAGATGTGGGGTTTAGACATGAGGTTAGACATGGTTTCATTCAGCTGACCAACAGCTCTGTTAGATGAGATGTGGGGTTTAGACATGAGGTTAGACATGGTTTCATTCAGCTGACCAACAGCTCTGTTAGATGAGATGTGGGGTTTAGACATGAGGTTAGACATGGTTTCATTCAGCTGACCAACAGCTCTGTTAGATGAGATCTATGTCAGGTAGGTAATTCTAGGTGTGTCTAGCCCAGGTAGGTGTGTTGTCTAGCCCAGGTAGGTGTGTTGTCTATCCCAGGTAGGTGTGTTGTCTAGCCCAGGTAGGTATGTTGTCTAGCCCAGGTAGGTAATTCTAGGTGTGTTGTCTAGCCCAGGTCGGTGTGTTGTCTAGCCCAGGGAGGTATGTTGTCTAGCCCAGGTAGGTAATTCTAGGTGTGTTGTCTAGCCCAGCTAGGTGTGTTGTCTAGCCCAGGTAGGTGTGTTGTCTAGACCAGGTAGGTGTGTTGTCTAGCCCAGGTAGGTGTGTTGTCTAGCCTAGGTAGGTAATTCTAGGTGTGTTGTCTAGCCCAGGTAGGTGTGTTGTCTAGCCCAGGTAGGTGTGTTGTCTAGCCCAGGTAGGTGTGTTGTCTAGCCCAGGTAGGTGTGTTGTCTAGCCCAGGTAGGTGTGTTTGTCTAGCCCAGGTAGGTGTGTTGTCTAGCCCAGGTAGGTGTGTTGTCTAGCCCAGGTAGGTGTGTTGTCTAGCCCAGGTAGGTGTGTGTTGTCTAGCCCAGGTAGGTGTGTTTGTCTAGCCCAGGTGTGGTAGGTGTGTTTGTCTAGCCAGGTAGGTGTGTTTGTCTAGCCCAGGTGTGTTTGTCTAGCCCAGGTAGGTGTGTTGTCTAGCCCAGGTAGGTGTGTTTGTCTAGCCCAGGTAGGTGTGTTGTCTAGCCCAGGTAGGTGTGTTTGTCTAGCCCAGGTAGGTGTGTTGTCTAGCCCAGGTAGGTGTGTTTGTCTAGCCCAGGTAGGTGTGTTTGTCTAGCCCAGGTAGGTGTGTTTGTCTAGCCCAGGTAGGTGTGTTGTCTAGCCCAGGTAGGTGTGTTTGTCTAGGCCTGTTAGGTGTGTTGTCTAGCCCAGGTAGGTGTGTTGTCTAGCCCAGGTAGGTGTGTTTGTCTAGGCCTGTTAGGTGTGTTGTCTAGGCCTGTTAGGTGTGTTTGTCTAGGTGTGTTTGTCTAGGCCTGTTAGGTGTGTTGTCTAGCCCAGTTAGGTGTGTTGTCTAGGCCTGTTAGGTGTGGTAGGCCTGTTAGGTGTTTGTCTAGCCCAGGTAGGTGTGTTTGTCTAGGCCAGGTGTGGTAGTTGTCTAGGCCTGTTAGGTGTTTGTCTAGGCCAGGTAGGTGTGTTGTCTAGCCCAGGTAGGTGTGTTGTAGGCCTGTTAGGTGTGTTGTCTAGGCCTGGTAGGTGTGTTTGTCTAGGCCTGTTAGGTGTGTTGTCTAGGCCTGTTAGGTGTGTTGTCTAGGCCTGTTAGGTGTGTTGTCTAGGCCTGTTAGGTGTGTTTGTCTAGGCCTGTTAGGTGTGTTGTCTAGGCCTGTTAGGTGTGTTGTCTAGCCCAGGTAGGTGTGTTGTCTAGCCCAGGTAGGTGTGTTGTCTAGGCCAGGTAGGTGTGTTGTCTAGCCCAGGTAGGTGTGTTTGTCTAGGCCTGTTAGGTGTGTTGTCTAGGCCTGTTAGGTGTGTTTGTAGGCCTGTTAGGTGTGTTGTCTAGGCCTGTTAGGTGTGTTGTCTAGGCCTGTTAGGTGTGTTGTCTAGGCCTGTTTGTGTGTGCCCAGGTAGGTGTGTTAGTAGGTGTAGGCCTATCCCAGTTATGTGTGTGTTGTTTTGTCATCTGCTCTGTGTTTGCCAGTCAGCTCATGTTGTCTGTAATCCAGGGCCCTATTTATACTCTATTTGTGACCCATTTCTTCTCTTCTGATGGATGAAAAAACGAAAGTTGAACTTAAAAACGGTCAGACAGACAGTTGAACTGAAGAACAGTCAGACAGAAAGCTGAATTGGAGAAGAGTCAGACAGACAGTTGAACTGAAGAAGAGTCAGACAGACAGTTGAACTGGAGAAGAGTCAGACAGACAGCTGAACTAGAGAAGAGTCAGACAGACAGCTGAACTAGAGAAGAGTCAGACAGACAGCTGAACTAGAGAAGAGTCAGACAGACAGCTGAACTAGAGAAGAGTCAGACAGACAGCTGAACTAGAGAAGAGTCAGACAGACAGCTGAACTAGAGAAGAGTCAGACAGACAGCTGAACTAGAGAAGAGTCAGACAGACAGCTGAACTAGAGAAGTCAGACAGACAGCTGAACAGACAGACTGAACTGAACTAGAAGGGTCAGACAGACAGCTGAACTAGAGAAGAGTCAGACAGACAGCTGAACTAGAGAAGGGTCAGACAGACAGCTGAACTAGAGAAGGGTCAGACAGACAGCTGAACTAGAGAAGAGTCAGACAGAACTAGAGAAGAGTCAGACAGACAGCTGAACTAGAGAAGGGTCAAGCTGAACTGGAGAAGAGTCAGACAGACAGCTGAACTAGAGAAGAGTCAGACAGACAGCTGAACTAGAGAAGAGTCAGACAGACAGCTGAACTAGAGAAGAGTCAGACAGACAGCTGAACTGGAGAAGAGTCAGACAGACAGCTGAACTAGAGAAGAGTCAGACAGACAGCTGAACTAGAGAAGAGTCAGACAGACAGCTGAAATAGAGAAGAGTCAGACAGACAGCTGAACTGGAGAAGAGTCAGACAGACAGCTGAACTAGAGAAGAGTCAGACAGACAGCTGAACTGGAGAAGAGTCAGACAGACAGCTGAACTAGAGAAGAGTCAGACAGACAGTTGAACTGGGGAAGAGTCAGACAGACAGCTGAACTGGAAAATAGTCAGACAGACAGTTGAACTGGAGAAGAGTCAGACAGACAGCTGAACTGGAGAAGAGTCAGACAGACAGCTGAACTGGAGAAGTGTCAGACAGACCTAGAGAAGAGTCAGACAGACAGCTGAACTGGAGAAGAGTCAGACAGACAGTTGAACTGGAGAAGAGTCAGACAGACAGCTGAACTGGAGAAGAGTCAGACAGACAGCTGAACTAGAGAAGAGTCAGACAGACAGTTGCTGGAGAAGAGTCAGAAGCTGAATCTGAGAAGAGTCAGACAGACAGCTGAACTAGAGAAGAGTCAGACAGACAGCTGAACTAGAGAAGAGTCAGACAGACAGCTGAACTGGAGAAGAGTCAGACAGACAGCTGAACTAGAGAAGAGTCAGACAGACAGCTGAACTAGAGAAGAGTCAGACAGACAGCTGAACTAGAGAAGAGTCAGACAG
Source organism: Oncorhynchus nerka (assembly GCF_034236695.1). Classification (NCBI taxonomy): domain Eukaryota; kingdom Metazoa; phylum Chordata; class Actinopteri; order Salmoniformes; family Salmonidae; genus Oncorhynchus; species Oncorhynchus nerka. The sequence goes on from NW_027040336.1 coordinate 113,942, forward strand.
ACAGCTGAACTGGAGAAGAGTCAGACAGACAGCTGAACTAGAGAAGAGTCAGACAGACAGCTGAACTGGAGAAGAGTCAGACAGACAGCTGAACTGGAGAAGAGTCAGACAGACAGTTGAACTGGAGAAGAGTCAGACAGACAGTTGAACTGGAGAAGAGTCAGACAGACAGATGAACTAGAGAGGAGTCAAACAGACAGCTGAACTGGAGAAGAGTCAAACAGACAGCTGAACTAGAGAAGAGTCAGACAGACAGCTGAACTAGAGAAGAGTCAGACAGACAGCTGAACTAGAGAAGAGTCAGACAGACAGCTGAACTAGAGAAGGAGAAGACACCTGAACTCAAACAGACAGCTGAACTAGAGAAGAGTCAGACAGACAGCTGAACTAGAGAAGAGTCAGACAGACAGCTGAACTAGAGAAGAGTCAGACAGACAGCTGAACTAGAGAAGAGTCAAACAGACAGCTGAACTGGAGAAGAGTCAGACAGAGTCAGACAGACAGCTGAACTAGAGAAGAGTCAGACAGACAGCTGAACTAGAGAAGAGAAGAGATCAAGAGTCAGACAGCTGAACTAGAGAAGAGTCAGACAGACAGCTGAACTGGAGAAGAGTCAGAAGAGTCAAACAGACAGCTGAACTCAGACAGACAGCTGAGAGAAGGGTCAGACAGACAGCTGAACTAGAGAAGAGTCAGACAGACAGCTGAACTGGAGAAGAGTCAGACAGACAGATGAACTAGAGAAGAGTCAAACAGACAGCTGAACTAGAGAAGAGTCAAACAGACAGCTGAACTAGAGAAGAGTCAGACAGACATGACGTGACTTCACCCGTCTATTTAGTTCACTAGTGGTGCTGATGTCAATACTGTAAAAGTGTCCAATCTGCTTCCCAAATGGCACTCTATTCCCTATATAGTGCACTGCTTCTGATCAGATCCCTGTGTATGGAATAGGTACCAATTTTTTACTGGGTTCAATAGGTACCATTGGTACCCAGTAAAATGTTGCCCCATAGTTGTTCCGGTTCTAGTATACAATACGTGGACAATTATTAGCCAAGCGAGTATTCGGATCGATTCATTACGTCCATGCTCATTTTCCAACTCCAAACCATATAAACATGAATGAGTGATTCTTGTTGGACCAGATGGATGGGCCCGTGGCTGGATCAGTAATGGACACAGGGGCACCACTTTGAGTCAGGCGCCAGCAAGGTGGAGGAGGTTGATGATGGACTGAAACTCAACTCCCAAACCTTACTTATTTTCCACCATAATTTGCTAATAAATTCATAAAAAATCCTACAATGTGATTTTCTGGATTTTTTTTCTCTCATTTTGTCTGTCATAGTTGAAGTGAACCTATGATGAACATTACAGGCCTCTCACATCTTTTTAAGTGGGAGAACTTGCACAATTGTTGGCTGACTAAATACTTTTTTTGCCCCACCGTATATGTAGCAGAAATGTTCGCATAAAATATATATATATATATATATTTGTCCCATCTGTGTGGATATGTTACAAACAAAACTACATACTCCCAGAAGAAAAGGTCATTTTCAAAGCCCTGATCGTTTGTAATTGACATTTCAAACACATAACAGATTATCACCCAGTTTCTCTCTTGTCTGTGTGTGCGTGTGTGGTTCAGATGAGGGTCACTGGGAAGAGGACTGTGACCTTTTACGATTAGTTCACACATAACAGCACGGCCTAAACACTGTGTGCGTTTTGTGTGCTGCCGCTTGCGTGCGTGCTCGACCGCGTGTCCATATGGTTACCGCGTTACCGCGTGTCCTCGTGACCGCGTGCGTGCGTGCTCGACCGCGTGTCCTCGTGACCGCTTGCGTGCGTGTGTGAGAGATCCCGTGTGTATGGTGGGTGTGTTTTATGGAGTGACGTTAATTGGTCTATATTTGGAGGCGATGTGTGCTACCCGGGAACTAATGGAGACATAGCTGGAATCCCAGGCAGCGCTCTGGAGGGGTGGGGGGGATAGCTCAGCTCTCTGCCCCCTTTTCTCTCTCCCCTGCCTGGGCCTGACACACACCACCTGTCCCTTCTCTCAGACAGACCTCCTGGAGGGTGAAGGGGAAGGAGAGGGAGTTGTACAGAGGGCCAAACCTACCCGTTATGATTCTAACGTTTGCCTCTAATACCTTAGCGCTTTACCCTATTGGATAATGGTTCATAAAGACGACGGACCATTTTATGTGTGGTCCTTGCTATGCGGGATCCTTGGGACGTCAAAACACACGTCACGACAAGAGAGACGCCACCTCACTACATAAAGAGAGACCTAAGGCAACAACATACCATTTTATGTGTGGTCCTTGCTATGCGGGATCCTTGGGACGTCAAAACACACGTCACGACAAGAGAGACGCCACCTCACTACATAAAGAGAGACCTAAGGCAACAACATACCATTTTATGTGTGGTCCTTGCTATGCGGGATCCTTGGGACGTCAAAACACACGTCACGACAAGAGAGACGCCACCTCACTACATAAAGAGAGACCTAAGGCAACAACATACCATTTTATGTGTGGTCCTTGCTATGCGGGATCCTTGGGACGTCAAAACACACGTCACGACAAAGAGACGCCACCTCACTACATAAAGAGAGACCTAAGGCAACAACATACCATTTTATGTGTGGTCCTTGCTATGCGGGATCCTTGGACGTCAAAACACACGTCACGACAAGAGAGACGCCACCTCACTACATAAAGAGAGACCTAAGGCAACAACATACCATTTTATGTGTGGTCCTTGCTATGCGGGATCCTTGGGACGTCAAAACACACGTCACGACAAGAGAGACGCCACCTCACTACATAAAGAGAGACCTAAGGCAACAACATACCATTTTATGTGTGGTCCTTGCTATGCGGGATCCTTGGGACGTCAAAACACACGTCACGACAAGAGAGACACCACCTCACTACGTAAAGAGAGACCTAAGGCAACAACATAGCATGGCAGCAACACATGACAACAACAACATGGTAGCAACACAAACTGGTAGCAACACAAAACATGGTACGAACATTATTGGACAAAGACAACAGGACAAAGGGCAAGAAGGATCTCAGATAGGGGGGAGTAAGGCCTAATAAAGGAGGATGAAAAAGGAAAACTATCAGTCAACGAGAGGAAAAAGTCATGAAGCGTAATCTCAAGATGACGGACGAACAGGTCGATTTTCAAAGGGCTCACCGTTTCGGTGGCAGAGGGGAGGGAAGACCCTTGTCTGATCGAAGCTATGCTAACTCACTACAACGGTGGCAGAGGGGAGGGAAGACCCTTGTCTGATCGAAGCTACACTCACTACAAAATTAAGATTGCCTTGTTACGACAGTGTAAGGAACTGAAGAGTACCCCATTCTCTATTAATGAACAATTTCCCCATGAAATAGTGGAGAGACAACGTACCCCCGCTTTCAAAAGGCTATGATCAGAGAAGCAGAATGTTTGTCTCGTGGTCGATAAAGTAAACAACCAAATGTTCAAGGACTTGAAGATTCCAACGTGGCTGTGGGTGATACTTTAACAGTTTAGCTTCCGTCCCTCTCCTCGACCCCTACCTGGGCATGAACCAGGTACCCTCTCCTCGCCCCTACCTGGGCTTGAACCAGGGACCCTCTGCAGACATTGACAACAGCCACCCTTGAAGCATCGTTACCCATCGCTCCATTTGCAGAGCAAGGGAAAACAACTACTTCAAGGTCTCAGAGCGAGTGACGTCACCGAATGAAACGTTGTTAGCGCGCACCCCGCTAACTAGCGAGCCGTTTCACATCACATCACATTGATAGATAGATAGAAAGGTTAGCGCGCACCACGCTAACTAGCGAGCCGTTTCACATCACATCACATTGATAGATAGATAGAAAGGTTAGCGCGCACCCCGCTAACTAGCGAGCCGTTTCACATCACATCACATTGATAGATAGATAGAAAGGTTAGCGCGCACCCCGCTAACTAGCGAGCCGTTTCACATCACATCACATTGATAGATAGATAGAAAGGTTAGCGCGCACCCCGCTAACTAGCGAGCCGTTTCACATCACATCACATTGATAGATAGATAGAAAGGTTAGCGCGCACCACCGCTAACTAGCGAGCCGTTTCACATCACATCACATTGATAGATAGATAGAAAGGTTAGCGCGCACCACCGCTAACTAGCGAGCCGTTTCACATCACATCACATTGATAGATAGATAGATAGAAAGGTTAGCGCGCACCCCGCTAACTAGCGAGCCGTTTCACATCACATCACATTGATAGATAGATAGAAAGGTTAGCGCGCACCCCGCTAACTAGCGAGCCGTTTCACATCACACCACATTGATAGATAGATAGAAAGGTTAGCGCGCACCACCGCTAACTAGCGAGCCGTTTCACATCACATCACATTGATAGATAGATAGAAAGGTTCGCGCGCACCCCGCTAACTAGCGAGCCGTTTCACATCACATCACATTGATAGATAGATAGAAAGGTTCGCGCGCACCCCGCTAACTAGCGGGCCTTTCACATCACACCACATTGATAGATAGATAGAAAGGTTAGCGCGCACCCCGCTAACTAGCGAGCAGTTTCACATCACATCACATTGATAGATAGATAGAAAGGTTAGCGCGCACCACCGCTAACTAGCGAGCCGTTTCACATCACATCACATTGATAGATAGATAGAAAGGTTAGCGCGCACCACCGCTAACTAGCGAGCCTTTCACATCACACCACATTGATAGATAGATAGAAAGGTTAGCGCGCACCCCGCTAACTAGCGAGCCGTTTCACATCACATCACATTGATAGATAGATAGAAAGGTTAGCGCCCACCCCGCTAACTAGCGAGCCGTTTCACATCACACCACATTGATAGATAGATAGAAAGGTTAGCGCGCACCACCGCTAACTAGCGAGCCGTTTCACATCACATCACATTGATAGATAGATAGAAAGGTTAGCGCGAACCCCGCTAACTAGCGAGCCGTTTCACATCACATCACATTGATAGATAGATAGAAAGGTTAGCGCGAACCCCGCTAACTAGCGAGCTGTTTCACATCACATCACATTGATAGATAGATAGAAAGGTTCGCGCGCACCCCGCTAACTAGCGAGCCTTTCACATCACACCACATTGATAGATAGATAGAAAGGTTAGCGCGCACCCCGCTAACTAGCGAGCCGTTTCACATCACATCACATTGATAGATAGATAGAAAGGTTAGCGCGCACCCCGCTAACTAGCGAGCCGTTTCACATCACACCACATTGATAGATAGATAGAAAGGTTAGCGCGCACCACCGCTAACTAGCGAGCCGTTTCACATCACATCACATTGATAGATAGATAGAAAGGTTAGCGCGCACCACCGCTAACTAGCGAGCCGTTTCACATCACATCACATTGATAGATAGATAGAAAGGTTAGCGCGCACCCCGCTAACTAGCGAGCCGTTTCACATCACATCACATTGATAGATAGATAGAAAGGTTAGCGCGCACCCTGCTAACTAGCGAGCCGTTTCACATCACACCACATTGATAGATAGATAGAAAGGTTAGCGCACCACCGCTAACTAGCGAGCCGTTTCACATCACATCACATTGATAGATAGATAGAAAGGTTCACATCACATCACGCGCACCCCGCTAACTAGCGAGCCTTTCACATCACACCACATTGATAGATAGATAGAAAGGTTAGCGCGCACCCCGCTAACTAGCGAGCCGTTTCACATCACATCACATTGATAGATAGATAGAAAGGTTAGCGCGCACCCGCTAACTAGCGAGCCGTTCACATCACACCACATTGATAGATAGATAGAAAGGTTAGCGCACCACCGCTAACTAGCGAGCCGTTTCACATCACATCACATTGATAGATAGATAGAAAGGTTAGCGCGCACCACCGCTAACTAGCGAGCCGTTTCACATCACATCACATTGATAGATAGATAGAAAGGTTAGCGCGCACCACCGCTAACTAGCGAGCCGTTTCACATCACATCACATTGATAGATAGATAGAAAGGTTAGCGCGCACCCCGCTAACTAGCGAGCCGTTTCACATCACATCACATTGATAGATAGATAGAAAGGTTAGCGCGCACCCCGCTAACTAGCGAGCCGTTTCACATCACACCACATTGATAGATAGATAGAAAGGTTAGCGCGCACCACCGCTAACTAGCGAGCCGTTTCACATCACATCACATTGATAGATAGATAGAAAGGTTAGCGCGCACCCCGCTAACTAGCGAGTAACCAAACCGTTTCACATCACATCACATTGATAGATAGATAGAAAGGTTAGCGCGCACCACCGCTAACTAGCGAGCCGTTTCACATCACATCACATTGATAGATAGATAGAAAGGTTAGCGCGAACCCCGCTAACTAGCGAGCCGTTTCACATCACATCACATTGATAGATAGATAGAAAGGTTAGCGCGCACCCCGCTAACTAGCGAGCCGTTTCACATCACATTGATAGATAGATAGATAGAAAGGTTAGCGCGCACCACCGCAAACTAGCGAGCCGTTTCACATCACATCACATTGATAGATAGATAGATAGAAAGGTTAGCGCGCACCACCGCTAACTAGCGAGCCGTTTCACATCACATTGGTTACACTAGCTACCTCCTGACTGATACACATTTGCTCCGCATTACACAGTACAATTATGGAATCATTTGATTAAAAATAATAATAATAAAAATAAAAAACATTTTTAACATGATGGACTCATTTTAATTTGAAATGTTTTATTTTTTATATATTTTTTAATGCAGAATGGGTATGATGGATTTATCCTTTTTCTATTTATTTACTATGGAGCTTTGAACTATATGGATTTATGCGAAGTCAGTCTTACCCGAAGATGGGTAAGACTGACCTTTACATGTTTTTATTGTTTATTTATTTAATTAGAAGATTACACAGGTAGTACACAGGTTCGTTCGTTTAGTTTAATATACTATGGCCTAATTGTAGAGGTGTTATGTGAATCGGGAACAATTATAAATTAAGGTAAAACATAATAAAAATGAATAGATGTTGAGCTAAAAGATTATAGAATGCAAAAACCTGCCTAGGTTCTCTATTGGCATAGGCCTATACCATCCTAAAATAACTGGTGTCATTATCATTTTACATTTAAATAGTTCATCTCAATATTTAAAATGTAAAGCACATATTATTGGATTGGTGCTTTTTTGTCTCTATTAGTGTGTGACTGGGGCTGGTTTTAACATTGGGATAAACTGATTAAACCAACACAATAACTGGCTTATGGAAGCACTTATTCTAAGAGAGAAGTATATTATATATTTCTATATAAGCTATTTATGCTACCTTTTTATATTCTTGATATTAATGATATAGGCCAAGGCGTAAAACAGCCGAGGTGACGGAGCCACGACCCTGGAATAAGAAGTGAGCGTGTGTATGGGTGGAGAGAGGGTTGGTTTTATAGGTTTATTCTCTTTGGATTGTCAGTAGTGGATGTATTCTTGGCTGTCGTTGTCAGTAGTGGATGTATTCTTGGCTGTCGTTGTCAGTAGTGGATGTATTCTTGGCTGTCGTTGTCAGTAGGGCATATATTATTGGCTGTCGTTGTCAGTAGTGGATGTATTCTTGGCTGTCGTTGTCAGTAGTGCATATATTATTGGCTGTCGTTGTCAGTAGTGCATATATTATTGGCTGTCGTTGTCAGTAGTGCATATATTATTGGCTGTCGTTGTCAGTAGTGCATATATTATTGGCTGTCGTTGTCAGTAGTGGATGTATTATTGGCTGTCGTTGTCAGTAGTGCATATATTATTGGCTGTCGTTGTCAGTAGTGCATATATTATTGGCTGTCGTTGTCAGTAGTGGATGTATTATTGGCTGTCGTTGTCAGTAGTGGATGTATTCTTGGCTGTCGTTGTCAGTAGTGGATGTATTCTTGGCTGTCGTTGTCAGTAGTGGATGTATTCTTGGCTGTCGTTGCCAGTAGTGCATATATTATTGGCTGTCGTTGTCAGTAGTGGATGTATTATTGGCTGTCGTTGTCAGTAGTGGATGTATTATTGGCTGTCGTTGTCAGTAGTGGATGTATTCTTGGCTGTCGTTGTCAGTAGTGGATGTATTCTTGGCTGTCGTTGTCAGTAGTGCATATATTCTTGGCTGTCGTTGTCAGTAGTGCATATATTCTTGGCTGTCGTTGTCAGTAGTGCATATATTCTTGGCTGTCATTGTCAGTAGTGCATATATTCTTGGCTGTCGTGCCATGGCTGTGTCAGAGTCGATTGTATTCTTGGCTGTCGTGCCATGGCTGTGTCAGAGTCGATTGTATTCTTGGCTGTCGTGCCATGGCTGTGTCAGAGTCGATTGTATTCTTGGCTGTCGTGCCATGGCTGTGTCAGAGTCGATTGTATTCTTGGCTGTCGTGCCATGGCTGTGTCAGAGTCGATTGTATTCTTGGCTGTCGTGCCATGGCTGTGTCAGAGTCGATTGTATTCTTGGCTGTCGTGCCATGGCTGTGTCAGAGTCGATTGTATTCTTGGCTGTCGTGCCATGGCTGTGTCAGAGTCGATTGTATTCTTGGCTGTCGTGCCATGGCTGTGTCAGAGTGGATTGTATTCTTGGCTGTCGTGCCATGGCTGTGTCAGAGTCGATTTTATTCTTGGCTGTCGTGCCATGGCTGTGTCAGAGTCGATTGTATTCTTGGCTGTCGTGCCATGGCTGTGTCAGAGTCGATTGTATTCTTGGCTGTCGTGCCATGGCTGTGTCAGAGTCGATTATATTCTTGGCTGTCGTTGTCGGTAGTGCATGTATTCTTGGCTGTCGTGCCATGGTCGATTGTGAGTTGAACGTATGTATCCCTTTATGGGTAGTGTGATGCCGAAGACTATAACTTTTCAGGGAAGACCCAGACGCAGACAGTGTCTAAGTAACAAAGGTGTATTACTAGAACAAGGGGCAGGCAAAACGACAGGTCAAGGACAGGCAGAGGACAGTAATCCAGATCAGAGTCTATAACGTACAGAACAGCAGGCAGTCTCAGGGTCTGGGCAGGCAGAGGTCAGTAATCCAGATCAGAGTCTATAACGTATAGAACAGCAGGGTCTCAGGTTCGGGGCAGGCAGAGGTCAGTATTCCAGATCAGAGTCTATAACGTACAGAACAGCAGGCAGTCTCAGGGTCTGGGCAGGCAGAGGTCAGTAATCCAGATCAGAGTCTATAACGTACAGAACAGCAGGGTCTGGGCAGGCAGAGGTCAGTATTCCAGTGTGTTGTGACAAGGTACAGAATGGCATGCAGGCTCAGGGCAGACAGAGTGGTCAAAACCGGGAAAACTAGAAAACAGGAACTAGAAACAGACAGGAGCAGGGGGAATGCTGGTAGGCTTGACGAACAAAACGAACTGGCAACAGACAAGCAATAGTAATTTACAACATTAACAACGTCTACACTTGTATTTCTGATCAATTTGATGTCATTTTAATGGACAAAAAAAATGTGATTTTCTTTCAAAAACAATGACATTTCTAAGTGATCCCAAACTGTTGACCGGTAGTGTACATGGAGCAGAAAAGCTGGGAAAAACAAACAAGATATGTCCTCCGAAGAGGGGGGTAAATAATACAAAATAATAATACAAAAATGAAAAAGGGGTTATGGTAAAGGTTAGGGGTCAAGATTAGGGATCAAGGTTAGGGTTTAGGGTAGCGATGTCCCAAGGATCCCGCATAGCACTAACCGATCATGTTTGTTGTAATTCTTTATTAGTATGCGCGATTATATACTGTATATGCCCACTTTATGAACTCCAAGGTGTGCGCATACACACACACACACACACACACACACACACACAGTGTGACCCATGAGTGCCTCCTTTATGATGTTGGTTAATACCGTATGTTCTGACTCCTGTGGCTAACATACACCGGTATGTAAACAAACAAAGACGGGCATGAAAGCTCTGCTACAGTATTCACTAGGAATCACAGCTGACGTTACTACGTAGAGGACCATCCACTCTCGTCCTCTTTCCATCTGGTATTTACTGGAGTTTTGCCGGGCAAGCCAGAGCCTAGCTAACTCAGCCAGCTAACTGGTCCCCGGACCATCGAAGCTAGCTAGGAAACTATCGGTGGCTAACTATTAGCAACTGTGGATAATTGGTTCCTACGTTGTTTTAATCATAAGACTACCTGGAATTATGCTAGCTCCCATTATCTGTTTTTTTATAGGACCTCATATTATCTGAAGTGTGTAAAGGTTAGGTAATAGTTAGCTAGCTATCTATGTAGCTACTCTACTCAAAATGTAGCTAGATAGATAGCTACTGTACTCAAAATGTAGCTAGATAGTTAGCTAGCTATCTAGGTAGCTACTCTACTCAAAATGTAGCTAGATAGTTAGCTAGCTAGCTACTGTACTCAACATGTAGCTAGATAGTTAGCTAGCTATCTAGGTAGCTACTCTACTCAAAATTTAGCTAGATAGTTAGCTAGCTAGCTAGATAGCTACTGTACTCAAAATTTAGCTAGATAGTTAGCTAGATAGCTCGATAGCTACTGTACTTAAAATTGAGCTAGTTAGTTAGCTAGCTATCTAGGTAGCTACTGTACTGAAAATACGGCTAGATAGTTAGCTAGCTAGGTAGCTACCCTTACTCAAAATGTATCTAGTTAGTTAGCTAGGTAGCTACTGTACTGAAAATGTGGCTAGATAGTTAGCTAGCTACCTGTCTAGCTAAATAAACAACAGCTGGAAGACCTAGCTGGCTACTAATAATAAATAATAATAAATAATATAATATGGATTAGAGCCAGGAGAGGAGAGAGTGGTGGCCTGTTAGAACACAGACATGGTTCTAATGTCAGTGGTGTTAGAACACAGACATGGTTCTAATGTCAGTGGTGTTAGAACATAGACATGGTTCTAATGTCAGTGGTGTTAGAACACAGACATGGTTCTAATGTCAGTGGTGTTAGAACACAGACATGGTTCTAATGTCAGTGGTGTTAGAACAC
>NW_027040336.1:127500-162500 GCF_034236695.1 Oncorhynchus nerka
TGGACAAACCTCAGTGAGGCTGAATTGTTGTCATCTGACTCCTGACACATGTTGACACAAGAGGTGGAGTTGGTGAATAGTTAGTGAATAGACACCTTGTCTGTCTGGCATGGATCTATGTATAGTATAATTTCTATTAACTTGACAAGACATACAATGACATTCAAAAACGCCACTCTCCACGGAGAGGAAGACATCTGTCTGACCACGGTTCCACTTCTGTGGCTAGTCATATCAGCCGAGTGTTAATCTGGGTAAACGAAGGGAAAATTGTAAAAAATAATGAGGAACTACAATAGTGCTTCTCACATTTGGTTCAGAGGACAGAAAATTACTCTGCTAAACACAGAAGTTTCAAAAGTGAGGAAGGAATTAATTTCACTAAGCTACAGACGTTACACACTGACTTAACAATCTCTCTACTTTGAAAGCAAGCTAACTAATTAAATAACATATGATAATGTTTTCTCTTTACAACTTTACCTGAACTGTACTGTGAACGTTTCTGATGTTACTTTGCAGCATTTTGTATCATATTGGCCAGCAAGCACATCAAATCAAATTTCAAAGCACATTCCGTTTAACTGCTAGGCTAATTTCTTTATTTAACTATTTATTACTGTACTATTACTGTATAGACACCGTACAGTTTGGGAGACAGCTTCACGTTTGGTAATGAAAGGTGGTGCAGTAACGTTAGTACTGGTAAAAAAAAAAAAGTTAATTACTTCACTGTACAGTTAGCTAGCTACTGCTACAAGCTAGCAACTGCTACAAGCTAGCTACTGCTACAAGCTAGCTACTGTTACAAGCTAGCCACTGCTACAAGGTAGCTACTGCTACAAGCTAGCTACTGCTTCAAGGTAGCTACTGCTACAAGCTAGCTACTGCTACAAGCTAGCCACTGCTACAAGGTAGCAACTGTTACAAGCTAGCCACTGCTACAAGGTAGATACTGCTACAAGGTAGCTACTGCTACAAGCTAGCTACTGCTACAAGCTAGCCACTGCTACAAAGGTAGCTACTGTTACAAGCTAGCCACTGCTACAAGGTAGCTACTGCTACAAGCTAGCCACTGCTACAAGGTAGCTACTGCTACAAGCTAGCTACTGCTACAAGCTAGCAACTGCTACAAGCTAGCTACTGCTACAAGCTAGCTACTGTTACAAGCTAGCCACTGCTACAAGGTAGATACTGCTACAAGGTAGCTACTGCTACAAGCTAGCTACTGCTTCAAGGTAGCTACTGCTACAAGCTAGCTACTGCTACAAGCTAGCCACTGCTACAAGGTAGCAACTGTTACAAGCTAGCCACTGCTACAAGGTAGATACTGCTACAAGGTAGCTACTGCTACAAGCTAGCTACTGCTACAAGCTAGCCACTGCTACAAAGGTAGCTACTGTTACAAGCTAGCCACTGCTACAAGGTAGATACTGCTACAAGGTAGCTACTGCTACAAGCTAGCCACTGCTACAAGGTAGCTACTGCTACAAGCTAGCTACTGCTACAAGGTAGCTACTGCTACAAGCTAGCCACTGCTTCAAGGTAGCTACTGCTACAAGCTAGCTACTGCTACAAGGTAGCTACTGCTACAAGCTAGCCACTGCTTCAAGGTAGCTACTGCTACAAGCTAGCCACTGCTTCAAGGTAGCTACTGCTACAAGCTAGCCACTGCTACAAGCTAGCCACTGCTACAAGCTAGCTACTGCTACAAGGTAGCTACTGCTACAATTGCTTGCTACTGTAGTGCTGCCGTGCAAACCGTCTCCAGAATCATGTGGGGCCTCTATAATCTTCAATATGATGTTCTTAAAACCTAGAATGAAATCCTTCGTATCTGTGTGGTTTAATATATTGAAAATGTTTGCCATGAGGTAAATTGAGCCAACGGTTGAGCCAATTTTTTTACCTTAATTTTACCTTAATTTTACTAGGCAAGTCAGTTAAGAACAAATTCTTATTTTCAATGACGGCCTAGGAACAGTGGGTTAACTGCCTGTTCAGGGGCAGAACGACAGATTTGTACCTTGTCAGCTCAGGGATTTGAACTTGCAACCTTTCGGTGACTAGTCCAACGCTCTAACCACTAGGCTACCCTGCCGCCACTAGCAAATTCAAGGGGTTTTCTTCCCAGGCATAAACGCTGGGATATGAGGTAAGAAAAGGCTCTATGTTAAAGGTGTTGTTTTTAAAGTACAAAGTGTTTGGTGTTAAAATATGCTTAAAATGATTAGAATACAAAAAGCGATTGTTATTGTCTTGAATTTTGTTTGGGATATAAAGATAGACGTGGTTCAATGTAATGAACACTGGTCACTTTAACAGTATTTACATACTGTTTTACCCACTTCATTTGTATATACTGTATTGTAGTCATGGCCTCATCCTACATAAACAACTGTTATACACATATTTTCTATTCACATACTGTCTATACACACCATTCACAGTTTTATATAGAGCCATAGCAATAGCTGAACGGAACTCTTTACCAATCCATATTTCTCAGGCTAAAAGTAAAACCACATTCAAGAAAAAAGAAAAAAAATAACATCTAATGCTATAGACCATATGACTGGACAGGAAATAGACCATGTGACTGGACAGGAAATAGACAGAACATCTAATGTGATAGACCATATGACTGGACAGGAAATAGACCATGTGACTGGACAGGAAATAGACAGAACATCTAATGTGATAGACCATATGACTGGACAGGAAATAGACCATGTGACTGGACAGGAAATAGAAAGAACATCTAATGAGATAAACCATGTGACTGGACAGGAAATAGAAAGAACATCTAATGAGATAGACCATGTGACTGGACAGGAAATAGACCATGTGACTGGACAGGAAATAGAAAGAACATCTAATGTGATAGACCATGTGACTGGACAGGAAATAGAAAGAACATCTAATGTGATAGACCATATGACTGGGCAGGAAATAGAAAGAACATCTAATGTGATAGACCATATGACTGGACAGGAAATAGACCATATGACTGCACAGGAAATAGAAAGAACATCTAATGTGATAGACCATATGACTGGACAGGAAATAGAAAGAACATCTAATGTGATAGACCATGTGACTGGACAGGAAATAGACCATGTGACTGGACAGGAAATAGAAAGAACATCTAATGAGATAGACCATGTGACTGGACAGGAAATAGAAAGAACATCTAATGTGATAGACCATGTGACTGGACAGGAAATAGAAATAACATCTAATGTGATAGACCATATGACTGGGCAGGAAATAGAAAGAACATCTAATGTGATAGACCATATGACTGGACAGGAAATAGACCATATGACTGCACAGGAAATAGAAAGAACATCTAATGTGATAGACCATATGACTGGACAGGAAATAGAAAGAACATCTAATGTGATAGACCATATGACTGGACAGTAAATAGACAGAACATCTAATGCTATAGACCATATGACTGGACAGGAAATAGACAGAACATCTAATGTGATAGACCATATGACTGGACAGGAAATAGACCATATGACTGGACAGGAAATAGTGTGAATAAGTAAAAATTGCATTTGGATTACTGTTACTGTCACGCCCTGACCGTAGAGATCCTTTTATTCTCTATGTTTGTTTGGTCAGGGTGTGACTCGGGTGGGAAAGTCTATGCTTTCTGGTTCATTGTTTTTGGCCGGGTATGATTCTCAATCAGCTGTCTATCGTTGTCTCTGATTGGGAATCATACTTAGGCAGCCTTTTTTCCTTTTCTCATTTGTGGGTTGTTGTCTTTGTTAGTGGCATGTAAAACCTTAAAGAGCTTCACGTTCGTTTAGATGTTTATTGTCTTGTTGACGACATTTAAAATAAAATAATGAACGCTTACCACGCTGCACCTTGGTCCGGTCTTCTCCTTGACGACGATCGTGACACTCCTTGACGACAATCGTGACAGTTACAGTGCTATTTTGGGTTGTTAATTGGATTTCTTACGACATTTCTAGATTTGTTCATTTATTTGTGGATTGTAATTTATGGAAATGTTTTGTAGGGTTTGATACTTTTTTTCAAATTAGAGTAGGGTCCAGGGTGTCTGGGATGATGGTGTTGATGTGAGGCCATGACCGGCCTTTCAAAGCATTTCATCGCTACAGATGTGAGTGCTCATTTAGACAGGTTACATTGGCGTTCTTGGACGCAGGGACTCTGGTGGTCTGAAAATGTCAGTGAAGACACTTCGGTCAGCGCGTGCTCTGAGTACGGAGACTGATGTGGTGTACTCCTCCATGTTATCAGATGAATCCCGGAACATATTCCAGTCTGTGCTAGCAAAACAGTCCTTTAGCTTAGCATCCGCTTCATTAGACCACTTCTGTATAGAGCGCTGGTACTTCCTGTTGGAGTTAGCGTTATGGTCAGATTTGCCCAAGGGAGGGTGGGGGAAAGCTTAGTATGGATTTCTATGTATCGACTAAAGGTGAATGAACAGGTGACATGCTGGTAAAATAAAACAGATGTCAATTTCCCTGCATTAAAGTCACCAACCGCTAGGGGCTCTACCTCTGGATGAGCATGTTCTTGTTTGCTTATGGCCTTATGCAGCTCGTTGAGTGCGGTCTTAGTGCCAGCGTCGGTTTGTGGTGGAAAATAGACAGCTACGAAATACAGTATATATATGAAAACTCTCTTGTTAAATTGTGTGGTCTAGAGCTTATCATTAGGTATTTTACCTCAGGTTGAGGAAAACCTTGAGACTTCCGTAACATTAGAGATTGCGCATCAGCTGTTGTCAACAAAGAGACACACCTCTCCCCCCTACCCAGAGACACATCTCTCCCCCTTACAAAGAGACACATCTCTCCCCCATACCCAGAGACACATCTCTCCCCCATACCCAGAGACACATCTCTCCCCCTTACAAAGAGACACATCTCTCCCCCCTACCCAGAGACACATCTCTCCCCCTACCCAAAGAGACACACCTCTCCCCCCTACCCAGAGACACACCTCTCCCTCCTACCCAGAGACACATCTCTCCCCTTACAAAGAGACACACCTCTCCCCCTACCCAAAGAGACATATCTCTCCCCCTACCCAAAGACACATCTCTCCCCCTACCCAGAGACACCTCTCTCCCCCTATCCAGAGACACACCTCTCCCCCTACCCAGAGACACATCTCTCCCCCTACCCAGAGACACATCTCTCCCCCTACCCAGAGACACACCTCTCCCCCTACCCAGAGACACATCTCTCCCCCTACCCAGAGACACATCTCTCCCCCTACCCAGAGACACATCTCTCCCCCTACCCAGAGACACAGAGACACATCTCTCCCCTACCCAGAGACACATCTCCCCCCTACCCAGAGACACATCTCTCCCCCTACCCAGAGACATCTCTCCCTCCTACCCAGAGACACATCTCTCCCCCTACCCAGAGACACATCTCTCCCCTACCCAGAGACACATCTCTCCCCCTACCCAGAGACACATCTCTCCCCCTACCCAGAGACACATCTCTCCCCCTACCCAGAGACACATCTCTCCCCTACCCAGAGACACATCTCTCCCCTACCCAGAGACACATCTCTCCCCTACCCAGAGACATCTCTCCCCCTACCCAGAGACATCTCTCCCCCTACCCAGAGACATCTCTCCCCCTACCCAGAGACACATCTCTCCCCTACCCAGAGACACATCTCTCTCTCCCCCTACCCAGAGACACATCTACCCCCTACCCAGAGACACATCTCTCCCCCTACCCAGAGACACATCTCTCCCCCTACCCAGAGACACATCTCTCCCCTACCCAGAGACACATCTCTCTCCCTACCCAGAGACACATCTCTCCCCCTACCCATAGACACATCTCTCCCCCTACCCAGAGACACATCTCTCCCCCTACCCAGAGACATCTCTCCCCCTACCCAGAGACACATCTCTCCCCCTACCCAGAGACACATCTCTCCCCTACCCAGAGACACATCTCTCCCCCTACCCAGAGACACATCTCTCCCCCTACCCAGAGACACATCTCTCCCCCTACCCAGAGACACATCTCTCCCCCTACCCAGAGACACATCTCTCCCCCTACCCAGAGACATCTCTCCCCTACCCAGAGACACATCTCTCCCCTACCCAGAGACACATCTCTCCCCCTACCCAGAGACATCTCTCCCCCTACCCAGAGACACATCTCTCCCCTACCCAGAGACATCTCTCCCCCTACCCAGAGACACATCTCTCCCCCTACCCAGAGACATCTCTCCCCCTACCCAGAGACACATCTCTCCCCCTACCCAGAGATATCTCTCCCCCTACCCAGAGACACATCTCTCCCCTACCCAGAGACCTCTCCCCCTACCCAGAGACACATCTCTCCCCTACCCAGAGACATCTCTCCCACCTACCCAGAGACACATCTCTCCCCCTACCCAGAGACACATCTCTACCCCTACCCAGAGACACATCTCTCCCCCTACCCAGAGACATCTCTCCCCCTACCCAGAGACACATCTCTCCCCCTACCCAGAGACACATCTCTCCCCCCCTACCCAGAGACATCTCTCCCCCTACCCAGAGACACATCTCTCCCCCCCTACCCAGAGACACATCTCTCCCCTACCTAGAGACACATCTCTCCCCTACCCAGAGACATCTCTCCCCCTACCCAGAGACACATCTCTCCCCCTACCCAGAGACATCTCTCCCCCTACCCAGAGACACATCTCTCCCCTACCCAGAGATATCTCCCCCTACCCAGAGACACATCTCTCCCCCTACCCAGAGACCATCTCTCCCCCTACCCAGAGACACATCTCTCCCCCCTACCCAGAGACACATCTCTCCCCCTACCCAGAGACACATCTCTCCCCCTACCCAGAGACATCTCTCCCACCTACCCAGAGACACATCTCTCCCCCTACCCAGAGACACATCTCTACCCCTACCCAGAGACACATCCTCTCCCCCTACCCAGAGACACATCTCTCCCCCTACCCAGAGACACATCTCTCCCCTACCCAGAGACACATCTCTCCCCTACCCAGAGACACATCTCTCCCCTACCCAGAGACACATCTCTCCCTACCCAGAGACACATCTCTCCCCCTACCCAGAGACATCTCTCCCCCCTACCCAGAGACACATCTCTCCCCCTACCCAGAGACACATCTCTCCCCCTACCCAGAGACACATCTCTCCCCTACCCAGAGACACACCTCTCCCCCTACCCAGAGACACATCTCTCCCCCCTACCCAGAGACACACATCTCTCTCCCCCTACCCAGAGACACATCTCTCCCCCTACCCAGAGACACATCTCCCCCTACCCAGAGACATCTCTCCCCCTACCCAGAGACACATCTCTCCCCCTACCCAGAGACACACCTCTCCCCCCTACCCAGAGACACTCCCCCTACCCAGAGACACATCTCTCCCCCTACCCAGAGACACATCTCTCCCCCTACCCAGAGACACATCTCTCCCCCTACCCAGAGACACATCTCTCCCCCTACCCAGAGACACCCTACCCAGAGACACATCTCCCCTACCCAGAGACACATCTCTCCCCCTACCCAGAGACACATCTCTCCCCCTACCCAGAGACACATCTCTCCCCCTACCCAGAGACACATCTCTCCCCCTACCCAGAGACACATCTCTCCCCCTACCCAGAGACCCACATCTCTCCCCTACCCAGAGACACATCTCTCCCCCTACCCAGAGACACATCTCTCCCCTACCCAGAGACATCTCTCCCTACCCAGAGACACATCTCTCCCCCTACCCAGAGACACATCTCTCCCCCTACCCAGAGACATCTCTCCCCCTACCCAGAGACACATCTCCCCCTACCCAGAGACACATCTCTCCCCTACCCAGAGACATCTCTCCCCCTACCCAGAGACACATCTCTCCCCTACCCAGAGACACATCTCTCCCCTACCCAGAGACACATCTCTCCCCCTACCCAGAGACACATCTCTCCCCCTACCCAGAGACACATCTCTCCCCCTACCCAGAGACATCTCCCCTCCCTACCCAGAGAGACATCTCTCCCCCTACCCAGAGACACATCTCTCCCCTACCCAGAGACATCTCTCCCCCTACCCAGAGACACATCTCTCCCCCTACCCAGAGACACATCTCCCCCTACCCAGAGACACATCTCTCCCCCCTACCCAGAGACATCTCTCCCCCTACCCAGAGACACATCTCTCCCCTACCCAGAGACACATCTCTCCCCCTACCCAGAGACACATCTCTCCCCCCTACCCAGAGACATCTCTCCCCCTACCCAGAGACACATCTCTCCCCCTACCCAGAGACACATCTCCCCCTACCCAGAGACACATCTCTCCCCCTACCCAGAGAGACATCTCTCCCCCTACCCAGAGACACATCTCCCCCTACCCAGAGACACATCTCTCCCCCTACCCAGAGACACATCTCTCCCCCTACCCAGAGAGACATCTCTCCCCCTACCCAGAGACATCTCTCCCCCTACCCAGAGACACATCTCTCCCCCTACCCAGAGACACATCTCTCCCCCTACCCAGAGACACATCTCTCCCCCTACCCAGAGACATCTCTCCCACCTACCCAGAGACACATCTCTCCCCCTACCCAGAGACATCTCTCCCCCTACCCAGAGACACATCTCTCTCCCCTACCCAGAGACACATCTCTCCCCTACCCAGAGACACATCTCTCCCCCTACCCAGAGACACATCTCTCCCCTACCCAGAGACACATCTCTCCCCCTACCCAGAGACATCTCTCCCCCTACCCAGAGACACATCTCTCCCCCTACCCAGAGACACATCTCTCCCCCTACCCAGAGACACATCTCTCCCCCTACCCAGAGACATCTCTCCCCCTACCCAGAGACACATCTCTCCCCTACCCAGAGACATCTCTCCCCCTACCCAGAGACACATCTCTCCCCTACCCAGAGACACATCTCTCCCCCTACCCAGAGACACATCTCTCCCCCTACCCAGAGACATCTCTCCCCCTACCCAGAGACACATCTCTCCCCCTACCCAGAGACACATCTCCCCCTACCCAGAGACACATCTCTCCCCCTACCCAGAGACACATCTCTCCCCCTACCCAGAGACACATCTCTCCCCCCTACCCAGAGACACATCTCTCCCCCTACCCAGAGACACATCTCTCCCCCTACCCAGAGACACATCTCTCCCCTACCCAGAGACACATCTCTCCCCCACCCATCTCTCCCCCTACCCAGAGACACATCTCTCCCCTACCCAGAGACACTCTCTCCCCCTACCCAGAGACACATCTCTCCCCCTACCCAGAGACATCTCTCCCCCTACCCAGAGACACATCTCCCCCCCCCTATCTCCCCCACCCAGAGACATCTCTCCCCCTACCCAGAGACACATCTCCCCCCCTACCCAGAGACACATCTCTCCCCCTACCCAGAGACACATCTCTCCCCTACCCAGAGACATCTCTCCCCCTACCCAGAGACACATCTCCCCCTACCCAGAGACACATCTCTCCCCCTACCCAGAGACACATCTCTCCCCTACCCAGAGACACATCTCTCCCCTACCCAGAGACATCTCTCCCCCTACCCCAGAGACACATCTCTCCCCCTACCCAGAGACACATCTCTCCCCTACCCAGAGACACATCTCTCCCCTACCCAGAGACATCTCTCTCCCCTACCCAGAGACACATCTCTCCCCTACCCAGAGACACATCTCTCCCCCTACCCAGAGACATCTCTCCCCCTACCCAGAGACACATCTCTCCCCTACCCAGAGACACATCTCTCCCCTACCCAGAGACACACCTCTCCCCCTACCCAGAGACACACCTCTCCCCCTACCCAGAGACACATCTCTCCCCCCCTACCCAGAGACACATCTCTCCCCTACCCAGAGACACATCTCTCCCCCCCTACCCAGAGACATCTCTCCCCCTACCCAGAGACACATCTCTCCCCCTACCCAGAGACACATCTCTCCCCTACCCAGAGACACATCTCTCCCCCTACCCAGAGACACATCTCTCCCCCTACCCAGAGACACATCTCTCCCCCTACCCAGAGACACATCTCTCCCCCTACCCAGAGACACATCTCCCCCTCCCCCTACCCAGAGACACATCTCTCCCCCTACCCAGAGACACATCTCTCCCCTACCCAGAGACATCTCTCCCCCTACCCAGAGACACATCTCTCTCCCCCTACCCAGAGACACATCTCCCCCCCCCTACCCAGAGACACATCTCTCCCCCTACCCAGAGACACATCTCTCCCCCCTACCCAGAGACACATCTCTCCCCCTACCCAGAGACACATCTCTCCCCTACCCAGAGACACATCTCTCCCCCTACCCAGAGACATCTCTCCCCCTACCCAGAGACACATCTCTCCCCTACCCAGAGACACATCTCTCCCCTACCCAGAGACACATCTCCCCCTACCCAGAGACACATCTCTCCCCTACCCAGAGACACATCTCTCCCCCTACCCAGAGACACATCTCTCCCCCTACCCAGAGACACATCTCTCCCCCTACCCAGAGACACATCTCTCCCCCTACCCAGAGACACATCTCTCCCCCTACCCAGAGACACATCTCTCCCCTACCCAGAGACACATCTCTCCCCCTACCCAGAGACATCTCTCCCCCTACCCAGAGACACATCTCTCCCCCTACCCAGAGACACATCTCTCTCTCCCCCTACCCAGAGACACATCTCTCCCCCTACCCAGAGACACATCTCTCCCCCTACCCAGAGACATCTCTCCCCCTACCCAGAGACATCTCTCCCCCTACCCAGAGACACATCTCTCCCCCTACCCAGAGACACATCTCTCCCCTACCCAGAGACACATCTCCCCCTACCCAGAGACACATCTCTCCCCCTACCCAGAGACACATCTCTCCCCCTACCCAGAGACACATCTCTCCCCCTACCCAGAGACACATCTCCCCCTACCCAGAGACACATCTCTCCCCCTACCCAGAGACACATCTCTCCCCTACCCAGAGACACATCTCTCCCCTACCCAGAGACACATCTCTCCCCCTACCCAGAGACACATCTCTCCCCCTACCCAGAGACACATCTCTCCCCCTACCCAGAGACACATCTCTCCCCTACCCAGAGACACATCTCTCCCCCTACCCAGAGACATCTCTCCTCCCCCCCAGAGACACATCTCTCCCCCTACCCAGAGACACATCTCTCCCCTACCCAGAGACACATCTCCCCCTACCCAGAGACACATCTCCCCCTACCCAGAGACACATCTCTCCCCCTACCCAGAGACACATCTCTCCCCCTACCCAGAGACACATCTCCCCCTACCCAGAGACACATCTCTCCCCCTACCCAGAGACACATCTCTCCCCCTACCCAGAGACACATCTCTCTCCCCCTACCCAGAGACATCTCTCCCCCTACCCAGAGACACATCTCCCCCCTACCCAGAGACACATCTCTCCCCCTACCCAGAGACACATCTCCCCCTACCCAGAGACATCTCCCCTACCCAGAGACACATCTCTCCCCCTACCCAGAGACACATCTCTCCCCCTACCCAGAGACACATCTCTCCCCCTACCCAGAGACACATCTCTCCCCCTACCCAGAGACACATCTCTGCCCCCCCCTACCCAGAGACACATCTCTCCCCCTACCCAGAGACACATCTCTCCCCCTACCCAGAGACATCTCTCCCCTACCCAGAGACACATCTCTCCCCCTACCCAGAGACACATCTCTCCCCCTACCCAGAGACACATCTCTCCCCCCTACCCAGAGACATCTCTCCCCCTACCCAGAGACATCATCTCTCCCCCTACCCAGAGACATCTCCTACCCAGAGACACATCTCTCCCCCCTACCCAGAGACACATCTCTCCCCCTACCCAGGACATCTCTCCCCCTACCCAGAGACACATCTCTCCCCCTACCCAGAGACACATCTCTCCCCCTACCCAGAGACACATCTCTCCCCCTACCCAGAGACACATCTCTCCCCCTACCCAGAGACACATCTCTCCCCCTACCCAGAGACACATCTCTCCCCCTACCCAGAGACACATCTCTCCCCCTACCCAGAGACACATCTCTCCCCCTACCCAGAGACACATCTCTCCCTACCCAGACACATCTCTCCCCCTACCCAGAGACACATCTCTCCCCTACCCAGAGACACATCTCCCCCTACCCAGAGACATCTCTCCCCCTACCCAGAGACACATCTCTCCCCCTACCCAGAGACACATCTCTCCCCCTACCCAGAGACACATCTCTCCCCCTACCCAGAGACATCTCTCCCCCTACCCAGAGACACATCTCTCCCCCTACCCAGAGACATCATCTCCCCTACCCAGAGACACATCTCTCCCCCTACCCAGAGACACATCTCTCCCCTACCCAGAGACACATCTCTCCCCCTACCCAGAGACACATCTCTCCCCCTACCCAGAGACACATCTCTCCCCTACCCAGAGACATCTCTCCCCCTACCCAGAGACACATCTCTCCCCCTACCCAGAGACACATCTCTCCCCTACCCAGAGACACATCTCTCCCCCTACCCAGAGACACATCTCTCCCCCTACCCAGAGACACATCTCTCCCCTACCCAGAGACATCTCTCCCCTACCCAGAGACACATCTCTCCCCTACCCAGAGACATCTCTCCCCCTACCCAGAGACACATCTCTCCCCCTACCCAGAGACACATCTCTCCCCCTACCCAGAGACACATCTCTCCCCCTACCCAGAGACACATCTCTCCCCCTACCCAGAGACACATCTCTCCCCCTACCCAGAGACATCTCTCCCCCTACCCAGAGACACATCTCTCCCCCTACCCAGAGACACATCTCTCCCCCTACCCAGAGACACATCTCTCCCCCTACCCAGAGACATCTCTCCCCCTACCCAGAGACACCCAGAGACACATCTCTCCCCCCTACCCAGAGACACATCTCTCCCCCTACCCAGAGACATCTCTCCCCCTACCCAGAGACACATCTCTCCCCTACCCAGAGACACATCTCTCCCCTACCCAGAGACACATCTCTCCCCCTACCCAGAGACACATCTCTCCCCCCTACCCAGAGACACATCTCTCCCCCCTACCCAGAGACACATCTCTCCCCCTACCCAGAGACACATCTCTCCCCCTACCCAGAGACATCTCTCCCCCTACCCAGAGACACATCTCTCCCCTACCCAGAGACACATCTCTCCCCCTACCCAGAGACACATCTCTCCCCCTACCCAGAGACACATCTCCCCCCCTACCCAGAGACACATCTCTCCCCCTACCCAGAGACACATCTCCCCCTACCCAGAGACACATCTCTCCCCCTACCCAGAGACACATCTCTCCCCCTACCCAGAGACACATCTCTCCCCCTACCCAGAGACATCTCTCCCCCTACCCAGAGACACATCTCTCCCCCTACCCAGAGACATCTCTCCCCCTACCCAGAGACACATCTCTCCCCCTACCCAGAGACACATCTCTCCCCTACCCAGAGACACATCTCTCCCCCTACCCAGAGACACATCTCTCCCCCTACCCAGAGACACATCTCTCCCCCTACCCAGAGACATCTCTCCCCCTACCCAGAGACACATCTCTCCCCCTACCCAGAGACACATCTCTCCCCCTACCCAGAGACACATCTCCCCCTACCCAGAGACACATCTCTCCCCCTACCCAGAGACACATCTCTCCCCCTACCCAGAGACACATCTCTCCCCCTACCCAGACACATCTCTCCCCCTACCCAGAGACACATCTCTCCCCCTACCCAGAGACATCTCTCCCCCTACCCAGAGACACATCTCTCCCCCTACCCAGAGACATCTCTCCCCCTACCCAGAGACACATCTCCCCCCCTACCCAGAGACATCATCTCCCCCTACCCAGAGACACATCTCTCCCCCTACCCAGAGACATCTCTCCCCCTACCCAGAGACACATCTCTCCCCTACCCAGAGACACATCTCTCCCCCTACCCAGAGACACATCTCTCCCCCTACCCAGAGACATCTCTCCCCCTACCCAGAGACACATCTCCCCTACCCAGAGACACATCTCTCCCCTACCCAGAGACATCTCTCCCCCTACCCAGAGACACATCTCTCCCCCTACCCAGAGACACATCTCTCCCCCTACCCAGAGACACATCTCTCCCCCTACCCAGAGACATCTCTCCCCCTACCCAGAGACACATCTCTCCCCCTACCCAGAGACACATCTCTCCCCCTACCCAGAGACACATCTCTCCCCCTACCCAGAGACACATCTCCCCCTACCCAGAGACACATCTCTCCCCCTACCCAGAGACATCTCTCCCCCCTACCCAGAGACACATCTCTCCCCCTACCCAGAGACACTCCCTACCCCCTCCCCCCAGAGACACATCTCTCCCCCTACCCAGAGACACATCTCTCCCCCTACCCAGAGACATCTCTCCCCCTACCCAGAGACACATCTCTCCCCTACCCAGAGACACATCTCTCCCCCCTACCCAGAGACACATCTCTCTCCCCCTACCCAGAGACATCTCCCCCTACCCAGAGACATCTCTCCCCCTACCCAGAGACACATCTCTCCCCCTACCCAGAGACACATCTCCCCCTCTCTCCCCCTACCCAGAGACACATCTCTCCCCCTACCCAGAGACACATCTCTCCCCCTACCCAGAGACACATCTCTCCCCCTACCCAGAGACATCTCCCCCTACCCAGAGACACATCTCTCCCCCTACCCAGAGACACATCTCTCCCCTACCCAGACACATCTCTCCCCCTACCCAGAGACACATCTCTCCCCCCTACCCAGAGACATCTCTCCCCCTACCCAGAGACACATCTCTCTCCCCCTACCCAGAGACACATCTCTCCCCCTACCCAGAGACACATCTCTCCCCCTACCCAGAGACACATCTCTCCCCCTACCCAGAGACATCTCTCCCCCTACCCAGAGACATCTCTCCCCCTACCCAGAGACACATCTCTCCCCCTACCCAGAGACACATCTCTCCCCCTACCCAGAGAGACATCTCTCCCCCTACCCAGAGACACATCTCTCCCCTACCCAGGACATCTCTCCCCCTACCCAGAGACACATCTCTCCCCCTACCCAGAGACATCTCCCCCTACCCAGAGACACATCTCTCCCCCCTACCCAGAGACACATCTCTCCCCCTACCCAGAGACATCTCTCCCCCTACCCAGAGACATCTCTCCCCCTACCCAGAGACACATCTCTCCCCCTCCTCCCCCTACCCAGACACATCTCAGGGAGACCCCTACCCAGAGACATCTCTCCCCCTACCCAGAGACACATCTCTCCCCCTACCCAGAGACATCTCTCCCCCTACCCAGAGACACATCTCTCCCCCTACCCAGAGATATCTCTCCCCCTACCCAGAGACATCTCTCCCCTACCCAGAGACACATCTCTCCCCCTACCCAGAGACCATCTCTCCCCTACCCAGAGACACATCTCTCCCCCTACCCAGAGACACATCTCTCCCCCTACCCAGAGACACATCTCTCCCCTACCCAGAGACATCTCTCCCCCTACCCAGAGACACATCTCTCCCCCTACCCAGAGACACATCTCTACCCCTACCCAGAGACACATCTCTCCCCCTACCCAGAGACATCTCTCCCCCTACCCAGAGACACATCTCTCCCCCTACCCAGAGACACATCTCTCCCCTACCCAGAGACACATCTCTCCCCTACCCAGAGACACCTACCCAGAGACACATCTCTCCCCCTACCCAGAGACATCTCTCCCCCTACCCAGAGACACATCTCTCCCCCTACCCAGAGACACATCTCTCCCCCCTACCCAGAGACACCTCTCCCCCTACCCAGAGACACACCTCTCCCTCCTACCCAGAGACACCTCTCTCCCCCTACCCAGAGACACATCTCTCCCCCTACCCAGAGACACATCTCTCCCCCTACCCAGAGACACATCTCAGGACCCCTACCCAGAGACATCCCCTACCCAGAGACATCTCTCCCCCTACCCAGAGACACATCTCTCCCCTACCCAGAGACACACCTCTCCCCCCTACCCAGAGACACATCTCTCCCCCTACCCAGAGACACATCTCTCCCCCTACCCAGAGACACATCTCTCCCCCTACCCAGAGACATCTCTCCCCCTACCCAGAGACACATCTCTCCCCCTACCCAGAGACACATCTCTCCCCTACCCAGAGACATCTCTCCCCCTACCCAGAGACACATCTCTCCCCCTACCCAGAGACACATATCTCCCCCTACCCAGAGACACATCTCTCCCCCTACCCAGAGACACATCTCTCCCCCTACCCAGAGACACATCTCTCCCCCTACCCAGAGACACATCTCTCCCCCTACCCAGAGACACATCTCTCCCCCTACCCAGAGACACATCTCTCCCCCTACCCAGAGACACATCTCTCCCCCTACCCAGAGACATCTCTCCCCTACCCAGAGACACATCTCTCCCCCTACCCAGAGACACATCTCCCCCCCCTCCCCCCAGAGACATCTCTCCCCCTACCCAGAGACACATCTCTCCCCCTACCCAGAGACATCTCTCCCCCTACCCAGAGACACATCTCTCCCCTACCCAGAGATATCTCTCCCCCTACCCAGAGACACATCTCTCCCCCTACCCAGAGACCTCTCTCCCCCTACCCAGAGACACATCTCTCCCCCTACCCAGAGACATCTCTCCCACCTACCCAGAGACACATCTCCCCCTACCCAGAGACACATCTCTCCCCCCTACCCAGAGACACATCTCTCCCCCTACCCAGAGACACATCTCTCCCCTACCCAGAGACATCTCTCCCCCTACCCAGAGACACATCTCTCCCCCTACCCAGAGACACACCTCTCCCCCTACCCAGAGACACATCTCTCCCCCTACCCAGAGGCATCTCTCCCCCTACCCAGAGACATCTCTCCCCCTACCCAGAGACACATCTCTCCCCCTACCCAGAGACACATCTCTCCCCCTACCCAGAGACACATCTCTCCCCCTACCCAGAGACACATCTCTCCCCCTACCCAGAGACACATCTCTCCCCCTACCCAGAGACACATCTCCCCCTACCCAGAGACACATCTCTCCCCCTACCCAGAGACACATCTCTCCCCCTACCCAGAGACACATCTCTCCCCCTACCCAGAGACATCTCTCTCCCCTACCCAGAGACACATCTCTCCCCCTACCCAGAGACACATCTCTCCCCCTACCCAGAGACATCTCTCCCCCTACCCAGAGACACATCTCTCCCCCTACCCAGAGACACATCTCTCCCCCTACCCAGAGACACATCTCTCCCCCTACCCAGAGGCATCTCTCCCCTACCCAGAGACATCTCTCCCCCTACCCAGAGACACATCTCTCCCCTACCCAGAGACACATCTCTCCCCCTACCCAGAGACACATGTCTCCCCCCTACCCAATGCTGTATAGAAAATAGAGCTAGATGGTATCCATGCTCTTGTTCAGCCACAACTCTGAGAAACATTGGGATATTCTCTAATGGAGTTCGTCCAGTTTGTTCTCCAGTGACTGTACGTTCATGAAAAGAACGGAGTGTAAGGGCAGCTTTTTTTTCACGCCAACATAGTTTCATCAGTATGCCCGTCCGTCTGCCCCTTTTGCGAAAATGGCTTCCTTTTCCGAGGACCTTGTCCGGAAGCTAAATGACTTAAATGTAAATGTAAAGTAGAACATCCACAGTAGCTGAACTTGTTACAGTAGAACATCCACAGTAGCTGAACTTGTTACAGTAGAACATCCACAGTAGCTGAACTTGTTGCAGTAGAACATCCACAGTAGCTGAACTTGTTGTAGTAGAACATCCACAGTAGCTGAACTTGTTGCAGTAGAACATCCACAGTAGCTGAACTTGTTGCAGTAGAACATCCACAGTAGCTGAACTTGTCCGGAAGTAGAACATCCACAGTAGCTGAACTTGTTGCAGTAGAACATCCACAGTAGCTGAACTTGTTGCAGTAGAACATCCACAGTAGCTGAACTTGTTACAGTAGAACATCCACAGTAGCTGAACTTGTCCGGAAGTAGAACATCCACAGTAGCTGAACTTGTTGCAGTAGAACATCCACAGTAGCTGAACTTGTTGCAGTAGAACATCCACAGTAGCTGAACTTGTTACAGTAGAACATCCACAGTAGCTGAACTTGTTGCAGTAGAACATCCACAGTAGCTGAACTTGTTGCAGTAGAACATCCACAGTAGCTGAACTTGTTGCAGTAGAACATCCACAGTAGCTGAACTTGTTACAGTAGAACATCCACAGTAGCTGAACTTGTTGCAGTAGAACATCCACAGTAGCTGAACTTGTTGCAGTAGAACATCCACAGTAGCTGAACTTGTTACAGTAGAACATCCACAGTAGCTGAACTTGTTGCAGTAGAACATCCACAGTAGCTGAACTTGTTGCAGTAGAAGTTATCCAAATTGAGGTTAGTGATCACAGTTCTGATTTACAGAAGCTGTTTTAGGTCATAGGAAATGACGGTGGAGACATTATGTACATAAAAAAGTAAGATCCAATTTTATTTTTTTAAGTCGAAGAATTGGTCAGGAGCCCGTCAAACGTCCGCTATCCACCGCCTGCGCCCTCTTAATCACGTAACTAGCGTCACTAGCTAGCTGTGTTAGCCTTGCCAGGCTGCTAACACATATTGGCTACCATGGCTACTTGGCTAAGTGAACACTCAATTTATAGCGAGAAGAGATAGCAAACTTAGCTAGTTAGCTAGTTAGCTACTAGTTAGCTACTAGTTAGCTACTCACCGTTTCACCAAAATGGGTTAGAAACTCTGTGGATTCACCATCAGCCCATCCAACAAAGCTCTTGGTTGAGGTGTACTGCAAACAGCAGGAAGCCAGTAGCAACAGGTACGAAACAGGAAGTAAACATCCCACATGTAAGTTAGGTGTTAAATTAACTAAAACCAGGCCTCGTCAGACACATAGTTGTTATAACTTTTCACGTCAGTTTATCGGGAGTGACACAGCTTTGACACGGATTTCCACAAGTTTCCCACTTCAGATTTCCCCCACTTTAAGACCAAAAATATATCATACTTAAAATAATGAGTTATTGAGTTAAATCGTTGTACAACATCATGGGTAAGCTCTGGCCATCGTCTTTCAGCTCAAAACAGTGGATTTCCGCTGTTGTGGGTCTTTAACTCAGATGACCTTCCATTTCTCTCTCTCTCTCTCTCTCTGTCTCTCTGTCTCTCTCTGTCTCTCTCTCTCTCTCTCTCTCTCTCTCTCTGTGTCTCTCTCTCTCTCTCTCTCTCTGTCTCTCTCTCTCTCTCTCTCTCTCTCTCTCTCTCTCTCTGTCTCTCTCTCTCTCTCTCTCTCTCTCTCTCTGTCTCTCTCTGTCTCTCTCTCTGTCTCTCTCTCTCTCTCTCTCTCTCTCTCTCTCTCTCTCTCTCTCTGTGTCTCTCTCTGGCTCTCTGTCTCTCTCTCTCTCTCTCTCTCTCTCTGTCTCTCTCTGTCTCTCTCTCTCTCGCTCTCTCTCTCTCGTGTCACTGCATGTGAGAGACGCCCTCCCTCCTTCATTCAGAACAGAAGAATAGAAAGACATTGTCATGTTATTGGTCAGATCTGCATTTTATCTGGACACAACAGTAGGGTCTGCAAGGGAAGATGATGTATTTCAAAGATATTGTAACTGTACCAGAAATTAGAACGTTACTAGATGAATAAGCCACAGTATGAGTAAAAAAATAGCTTAACGTCAACAACAAAAAATACCCCCACAAAATTGAACTCACAGTGCAGTTATCACAAAACATATTGTTTCCCATGTTAAAGCCCAACTACACAGTAGGCTTTAATTAAAGGCCTGGGGAATGTTGTGTCATTTATTTATTTTTAAACAGAGAGGAAGAGGCTACCTGGGTGAATTTGCGATGCAAGACAAGACATCGGAGATGCAGATTAGCAAGATATTCTTTCTGCCTGACCCCTCCTCTCGCCCCCCCCCACTGGCTCGCCTGCTCTTGCTCTTCACCAGAGATCCCTATATAATGGAGAGATGCTCAGGTCTGCGCCCTATCAGTGGGAATCGTGGTCGCAAAAGCGGGAAGGCGGGCAGCAAGCTTAAGTCCAAAATAACCCCATAGAGACCCAGTTGGCTTTTTTGGACACATCTTGTCGAGAGTGAAACCTCTATCTTTGCCCTAATGAGGCGAGTGTGTGTTCAGTCTTCGGCCTGTTGTGTTTAGAGTATCCTAGTCTTTTCAGTGATGATAGGCCCTGCTGCTTTACTGAAGTTGCGAGACATTGCAAGCCAAAACATTTTTAGAAAGAGGCTTTTGATTGTCAATAGATAAGTTTAGTGCACAGCTCTGATACTGTCTGTCTAGTGCACAGCTCTGATACTGTCTGTCTAGTGCACAGCTCTGATACTGTCTGTCTAGTGCACAGCTCTGATACTGTCTGTCTAGTGCACAGCTCTGATACTGTGCTCCTCCCCTCTCGCTCCGTCCCTCACTAGCTCGCTATGAAAGATGCAAGTGTTTGTGTTCTCGGAGGTATGTCAACTAATCAGTCTCCTCCATTCCCCAAAAAATACAGAATCTTAGGAGTCGATTCCTAGTGGAATCGAATCTTGACACTCAGAAATGGGAGTCGATATCCCGGGAGTCGATGCGCTAGGAGTCGATTCCTAGTGGAATCGAATCTTGACACTCAGAAATGGGAGTCGATATCCCGGGAGTCGATGTGCTAGGAGTCGATTCCTAGTGGAATCGAATCTTGACACTCAGAAATGGGAGTCGATATCCCGGGAGTCGATGTGCTAGGAGTCGATTCCTAGTGGAATCGAATCTTGACACTCAGAAATGGGAGTCGATATCCCGGGAGTCGATGTGCTAGGAGTCGATTCCTAGTGGAATCGAATCTTGACACTCAGAAATGGGAGTCGATATCCCGGGAGTCGATGTGCTAGGAGTCGAGGAATCAATTATTTTGGAGTCGATTCTTCACCACTGCGTCATGGTCGTTAACGTTGAGGTACAGTAATGGAAGTACAGGTGCTGAACCGTTTGCACCGTGAGGCCCAAACCCTTTCTGACAGTGCAGCTGCACCGTGAGGCCCAAACCCTTTCTGACAGTGCAGCTGCACCGTGAGGCCCAAACCCTTTCTGACAGTGCAGCTGCACCGTGAGGCCCAAACCCTTTCTGACAGTGCAGCTGCACCGTGAGGCCCAAACCCTTTCTGACAGTGCAGCTGCACCGTGAGGCCCAAACCCTTTCTGACAGTGCAGCTGCACCGTGAGGCCCAAACCCTTTCTGACAGTGCAGCTGCACCGTGAGGCCCAAACCCTTTCTGGTAGTGCAGCTGCACCGTGAGGCCCAAACCCTTTCTGGCAGTGCAGCTGCACCGTGAGGCCCAAACCCTTTCTGGCAGTGCAGCTGCACCGTGAGGCCCAAACCTTTCTGGCAGTGCAGCTGCACCGTGAGGCCCAAACCCTTTCTGACAGTGCAGCTGCACCGTGAGGCCCAAACCCTTTCTGACAGTGCAGCTGCACCGTGAGGCCCAAACCCTTTCTGGCAGTGAAGCTGCACCGTGAGGCCCAAACCCTTTCTGGCAGTGCACCTGCACCGTGAGGCCCAAACCCTTTCTGGCAGTGCAGCTGCACCGTGAGGCCCAAACCCTTTCTGGCAGTGCAGCTGCACCGTGAGGCCCAAACCCTTTCTGGCAGTGCAGCTGCACCGTGAGGCCCAAACCCTTTCTGACAGTGCAGCTGCACCGTGAGGCCCAAACCCTTTCTGGCAGTGCAGCTGCACCGTGAGGCCCAAACCCTTTCTGGCAGTGCAGCTGCACCGTGAGGCCCAAACCCTTTCTGGCAGTGCAGCTGCACCGTGAGGCCCAAACCCTTTCTGGCAGTGCAGCTGCACCGTGAGGCCCAAACCCTTTCTGACAGTGCAGCTGCACCGTGAGGCCCAAACCCTTTCTGGCAGTGCAGCTGCACCGTGAGGCCCAAACCCTTTCTGGCAGTGCAGCTGCACCGTGAGGCCCAAACCCTTTCTGACAGTGCAGCTGCACCGTGAGGCCCAAACCCTTTCTGGCAGTGCAGCTGCACCGTGAGGCCCAAACCCTTTCTGGCAGTGCAGCTGCACCGTGAGGCCCAAACCCTTTCTGGCAGTGCAGCTGCACCGTGAGGCCCAAACCCTTTCTGGCAGTGCAGCTGCACCATGAGGCCCAAACCCTTTCTGGCAGTGCATTGCATTGTGAATTCAAAACGTTACTTATTGTTTTAACAGAAAACCAAGAACGAATCGAGGCGGTTAGTCACAAATAGCACCTTAATTAACATCAATATTTGACAGTAGGTATGAGGATATTTTATGCTTCTGCTTATTTTGGAGCTAAACCCACCACCTCTTTGGCCAAAGACCTCTATTTTCATGTCATCCAACAAATGTAAAACGCCTGGATTTTGCTATAAAAAAACAAACATCATTGGCACTTGGATTGGAACCAGTGGTTTGGTCAGATGACGTGAAAATAGAGCTCTTTGGCCAAAGAGGTGGTGGAAGCGAGCAGGGCCCAATCAGAAGGTGGTGCGAATACCAACATGCAAACAGAAGCAGAAAATAACCTCATACCTACTGTCAAATATTGATGTTAAGGTGCTATTTGTGACTAACCGCCTCGATTCGTTCTTAAGTAGCAGAATTAGAAATTGTGTTTTTAAAAAAAAATTTTTTTACATTGGATAAAAGTAGAGACTCTAGAAAATAGTATATCGTACACTACAGTTGAGGAACAATGGGAAAGTATTTCTGCTTTGAAAGTTGATCAACTTGTAACGTCACTTTTGAGAAAATGGCCTTTGAATGTTTTGGTACCAACTGGAGAGCTACACCCATTCAGCATCGCTCACACCCTCTTAAGCCTTAGCCCGACCCATCTCATTAAGGATTCACATGTGAGGCCATGTGCTAAACAGAGTGAGCACGGTAGTGCAGTAAACAACCAAAGATTTCAAGACTAAAAGTGGTGAAAGTAGAAACCGACAATAAGAAGAAACTCCAGGGAAAATACACTTTATCTTGTCCTTGGCCATGTTGTTTTTCACATAATTGAATCTATATATAATCCTCACATAATGTTTCACAAGTAATGTAGAATATGTAGCCTACGGCAGGTGATCCAATGTCTCGTTATTTTTTAAATTTTTTAATTATTTTTCTTATTGTATGTTTGTTTATATAATTATAATTATAATTTATTTTTGTTACGTTCGTCTGTTACTGTCACTTTGTCCTATCGTTGTCTAATATCTTTTCACTTTTGTTTTGAATGTTCTTAATTGGAAAATGCAAAAATAAAATATATATATATTTTTTTTAAACACACACTATATCAAATAAAATCAACGTTTATTTGTCACATGCACAAGGTGTAAACTGTACAGTGAACCGGTTACTTGAATATGTAAATAGTAGCAATATCAAAAATTGAAAGTGTCCAGATAAAATATTGTATAAATATTTTATAACTATTAGATCATGCTTACCCAGACACACTTGTCTAAATTGATGTTGTCAATGAAAGAAATTCTTTAACCACCCCAGCCACATCTAGATAAGTGGAAGGACCACTATTGTCTAGACATGCACACATGTTCATGAAATACAATAGATGGCTGAAATCACCCCAGACACACCAGGCTAAACTTATGGGTCATGTAATCATCTGGCGAATTGAAAAATGTTGTTTAGACATTTAGCTAGCTAGCTAGCTAAACAATGAACCATAATCCCAACTCATAGCTACAGTGCAAACGGATTGTCATAGCTAGCCACCATGCATGAAACGCTGTAGTATGAATCTGCAGGTAGTTAACGCTAACCAACTAGGTTCAATGTTAGCTAACTAGCTATAACTAGCAATGCAAATGGATTTTCTGAGATACAATTAATACACAGATCATACACGTAACATTAGCGTTGCGAGCCACTTGGGAGCCCAAGGTTAAAGGTCAATGGCATCATGACCTTGAAACCAGTAAAGGGGCTGAAGTGGATCTTTCAGCAAGACAATGACCCCAAGCAAACATAAAAATAATTTAAAAATATATAAAAATAAATTTAAAAAAAATACATATATATATATATATATATATATAGATATATAAATTAAATTAAAATAAATAAATGTACATTTTGCAATGGTCTTCTCAGTCTCCGGACTTGAACCCCATTGAAATCCTGTGGTTTTGAATTGAAGAGGGCCAGTCCATAAATTCAGGTGAAGGATTTGAAAGATCAGGGAAGATTCTGTATGGAGGAATGGTCTCAGATCCCTCCCAATGTGTTTTTGAAAAAGGCTCAGTCCAGTTATCCTCACAAGGTGACGTATTGAAAGGTATCGAAAACAGAGGTATAATTTGGACTTGTATTAGTATAAAATAATATAATTTCCCCCAAAATTATATTTGCATTATTTATTTTATATTATTTTTTGGCTCACCGTTATCAAGGGTGCCAATACATTTCGACCTGACTGTATCTATCTACAGCATTAAGTTACAGCATATACTCTCTTCTAGACAGGAGCAGTGGATAGCAGATAGCTGTGCAATGTTCTGTTCTATTCTCCTAATCTGGGATCTAGACAGAAGCAGTGGATAGCAGATAGCTGTGCTATGTTCTGTTCTATTATCCTAATCTGGGATCTAGACAGAAGCAGTGGATAGCAGATAGCTGTGCTATGTTCTGTTCTATTATCCTAATCTGGGATCTAGACAGAAGCAGTGGATAGCAGATAGCTGTGCTATGTTCTGTTCTATTATCCTAATCTGGGATCTAGACAGAAGCAGTGGATAGCAGATAGCTGTTTTCTGTTCTGTTCTATTATCCTAATCTGGGATCTAGACAGAAGCAGTGGATAGCAGATAGCTGTTCTCTGTTCTGTTCTATTATCCTAATCTGGGATCTAGACAGAAGCAGTGGATAGCAGATAGCTGTTCTCTGTTCTGTTATATTATCCTAATCTGGGATCTAGATAGAAGCAGTGGATAGCAGATAGCTGTGCTCTGTTCTGTTCTATTCTCCTAATCTGGGATCTAGACAGAAGCAGTGGATAGCAGATAGCTGTGCTATGTTCTGTTCACCCAATCTGGGTCACAGATCACATGATCTGGCACTCTGGGATAGATTTATAATCTCTCATGTCATCGTTGGCCGGTAGAGAGCTTCTCTTTAATGGGATATTTGTGTATGGGGGAAGGGTGTGTGTGTGTGTGTGTGTGTGTGTGTGTGTGTGTGTGTGTGTGTGTTTTCACTACCCATACACAGATTAATGGCTAATGTGTGCTACTTGAAAAGCAATCCCTGTTACTGCAGCCACCCTAAAAATAGAGAATTCACTGCGTACATGTACTGTACACATGTTGATTACACATGACACATGACATATTACGTGGGACATTATACATGTAAGAGTGTGTTAATTGCATAAACATGAGTTGTGTCTCTGTCTGTCTCCCCTTATAGGTCCTGACTATATCAAGCAGGCGTTCATGGATCCAGTGAAGATCCCCAAGGATCCTCCCGAAGAGAAGGAGAAAGACAGCCCCACCAGCCCTGCCCAGACCCCCGGGCCCACCCCTCCCAGCACCGCCCAGACCCCCGGGCCCACCCCTCCCCCCTCGCCCCACAGCAAGAAGAGACCGCACAGCAACAGCGTCTCCACCTCCGCCTCCCGCAAGATCAGCAAGGACGAATCATCACACAGTCGCAAGGTCAGCAAAGAGGAGAAGCCGGTCCGTAAGAGCAGCAAGGAGGAGCGGCTGAGCAGGAAGTTGAGTAAAGAGGAGAGGGTGTCCATCGCTGCCGAGCCGCCCACAGCTGCTGCTCCCTCTTCCCATGTAATACACCAGGCTTCAGCCAGACCCCCCAAGACCCCGGAGCCCGGCCCCACCAACGTACCACCTCCCCAGGCTGCTGCTCTGCAGACGGGTCCTGTTAATGAAATGGGACAACTCCACTCCCAGTACCATAGCTACTACGTCAAAGCCCCCTCCAGGGGACCCCTGCCCCCGGAACCTGAGCCTGAGGAGGACGAGGAGCCCAGTCAACTGACCCTGGCACGGATGGCCCCGCCACCCCCCAAGTCGTTCCGGAATTTCACCCTCAAGCCGACGCCCACAGGTGAGCAGAGCAAACTCAGGAAGCAGGATTCGCTGAAACCAAAGAGCCTGGCAGAGACCAAGAAGGCCAGTATGGAGATGGCTGACGGGCAGGGTGAAGAGAATGTAAGTAGGAGTGCTGATCTGGGATCAGTTGTACCTTTTTAATTCACAATTAGTAACACGACAATGGACATGGGGGACCTTGATACTAACTCTTCTTGGTGTTGCCTTGCAGGCTCCTAACTCTATCCTGGTTGCTATGGTGATGCTGTTGAATATCGGCCTAGCCATCATATTTGTCCACTTCCTGACATGATGGTCCTGTGTCTCAGGTAACCTCTTCTTCTTCTTGCAAAATAAAAACAGCCACACAACATGTTTTTTTTTATGTTCCCAAAGAGATGAGGTTGACCTCCTGTGTGTTATTTTATCCAATCAGTTCTAATCAATCAACTAATCAATTAAACTCCACCTGAACTGTGTTTGACCCCTCAGTGACGCCGTGGCAACTGGTGCAGCGTCTTTTAAAAATCAAAATGGTGTCAGTCAGAATCGGAAGCGGCCACAGGAGCATGGAAATCGGCTTTGTGACACAGGAGAGAAACACAAGAGGCAGGAGAGAAGGACCCACAGGCTGTCCAGGGCCGTCCACAGACCTGCCTGATCATAATACTCTCCTCTGGGTTCTGTTAAAGAACAAAATGATATGTCTGAGGGAGATAGGAAAAACAATACAACAGGAAAAAGTCAACACACAACACACACACACACCACACACACACACACCACACACACACACACACACACACACACACACACACACACACACACACACACAGACACACACACACACACACACACACCACACACACACACACACACACACAGACACACACACACACACAGACACACACACACACACAGACACACACACACACACACACACACACACACACACAGACACACACACACACACACAGACACACACACACACACAGACACACACACACACACACACACACACACACAGACACACACACAGACACACACACAGACACACACACACACACACACACACACACACACACACACACACAGACACACACACACACACACACACACACACACACACACACACACACACACACACAGTATTATGAAGTAATTGAAATACACATGTCTGCTGTCCCAAGCAGTGAGCTCTCTGCTCTTGCAAGGCCACTCCTTCTATTAAAATCAAATCACATTTTATTGGTCACTTACACATATTAGCAGATGTTATTGCTGGTGTAGCGAAATGCTTGTCCTGTCCTTCTGTCCTGTCCTGGCAGGAACACAGAGGAACTGACTGACTAACTTTAACTGGGCCAATGTGGGGATGCACTTATAGATGACAGGAGCTAACAGCTGCCTTACTATTTTACCCTCTGACGTCTTCATGGGGAGATGTAAGCACGGCAAGGCCAGAGGACTGAGAGCTACGCGTTCCAAACGTTCCCACATTCTGAGTTCTGAGGTTCCAGTGTTCTGAGGTTCCAGTGTTCTGAGGTTCCAGTGTTCTGAGGTTCTAACCACCCCTTGCTGCAGGAAAGCGGATGCACCAAACGTTAGCTGTCAGTGCTAGCGCGGTCACACGGCAGTCTTACTCTGTTAACAAATAACCATTTATCACAGCTTCCTTTAGCTCCTCCCACCTTCACCCTTCACCTTCCCTGTGCATTTTTGTTGTTGTAACTTTAGTTTTTTGTTTGTTTATGTTGGTTACCTGCAGTTATAGACTTGTAGTTGAAAGGAAGGAAATTCATACGGAGAGCCCTTTTTATTTTGGACTAATCATAACGATTTTATTTCATCATAATGAAAGAATTCTGTCCAAATTTTATTAAATGTGCAATATGATTTATTTTTTTAATGAAAGAATATATATTTTGCCAACAAAGGGTCTAGTCTATTGAGCATTTTGACTGTTTTAAAATGTGTTTATTTTATTGTATCATACAACAGGAAAGACGAGCTTAATTTGACTAGATGGGGGGCAGGCAGATTGACAGTAGGATTTGAGGAACGAAGCCACACTGTGTAGCAAGCCGAAGCTTGCTCTATGTGACTGAAAGATGAAAAGTCTTATAAATTATGTCATTTATTAAATCAAAGGATTCAATTATTATTATTATTATTATTATTATTACACAATTGTGCATGGGATTTCGTTGACAAGTTACTTTAATTATCTTCCTTGCTTCCGATGTTAAAACCACTAAGCTGTGAAGGGGAGGAAAATCAGTTGGTTTAGTCAAATAAAAAAACACCTATTGTTATTGTGAGGGCCTAATCTCTGCTTGCATGTCAGTGAGACTGGAAAGGAAGCGTCCTTGAATTGATTCTCAAAACAAAAAAAAGAATTGATTCTAGAATTTGATTGTATTGAATCTCAGAAGAAAAAAAAAGAATTGATTCTAGAATTTGATTGTATTGAATCTCAGAAGAAAAAAAAAGAATTGATTCTAGAATTTGATTGTATTGAATCTCAGAAGAAAAAAAAAGAATTGATTCTAGAATTTGATTGTATTGAATCTCAGAAGAAAAAAAAAGAATTGATTCTAGAATTTGATTGTATTGAATCTCAGAAGAAAAAAAAAGAATTGATTCTAGAATTTGATTGTCTTGAATCTCAGAAGAAACTTGGTATTGAATGTATTCAGGTTGAATTCAGGAGAAGGGGGTGATGATATGTGATACCTGTGGTTATGTGTTTAGGAGTGATTGCCTTTAAAAAAAATGTATTGGACACTTCAACCTTTTTCTTTACCTCAGAAGAAGAAGATAATGAGGGGGGGGTGAAATAGACGGTCGTTAAGAGATGAAGTCTGTGTCTTAATTGTTTTGTGTAGGAAGTCATCGGACTGTTAGAATCAAAGGGAGGCGAGTTATAAATGTGACACTACATTTTAACCAGTAGTAGTCTTTGTTGCAGGTAAAGCATGATTTAGTTTTTATTTAAAAAATATATATATATATATATATATCAACAAATGGAATACGTATATATTTAACAGTTTCTGTTATCCACTTCAAATAATTGTTATTTATGTGTTCATCATATGATTGATAAATATACTGAGTGCACAAAACATTAAGAACACCTTCCTAATATTGAGTTGCGCCCCCTTTTTCCCCTCAGAACAGCCTCGATTCGTAGGGGGTCGAAAGCGTTCCACAGGGATGCTGGCTCATGTTCACTCCAACGCTTCCCACAGTTGTGACAAGTTAGCTGGATGTCCTTTGGGTGGTGGACCATTCTTGATACACACAGGAAACTGTTGAGCGTGAAAAACACAGCTGCTTTGCAGTTCTTGACACAAACCAGCGCCTGACATCTACTACCATACCCCATTCAAAGGCACTTAAATATGTTGTCTTTTCCATTCACCCTCTGAATGGCACACATACACAATACATGTCTCAATTGTCTCAAGGCTTAAATGTCTTTCTTCAACCCGTCTCCTCTCCTTCATCTGCACTGATTTGAAGTGGATTTAACGAGTGACATCAATAAGGGATCGTAGCTTTCACCTGAGTCATGGAGAGAGAAGGTGTTCCTAATGTTTTGTCCACTCAGTGTAGATATGTATTTGTTTAAGGTTTTTTGGTCCTTGTGAAAAAGGGCTTGAAAAGTGGCAAGATTGTGTTTATTGCAATTTAGTTTATAGGATACTACTAGTTTGCATGGTCTGTTGAAGAAACACAGTATAAAGCTCTGTACTTTGGGAGACTGCAAGCTTCTTCAGACATTGACTGATCTGTAGATTCTGATTGGTCCTACAGTGTTCATGCTGATTGGTCCTACAGTGTTCATGCTGATTGGTCCTACAGTGTTCATGCTGATTGGTCCTACAGTGTTCATGCTGATTGGTCCTACAGTGTTCATTCTGATTGGTCCTACAGTGTTCATGCTGATTGGTCCTACAGTGTTCCTTCTGATTGGTCCTACAGTGTTCATGCTGATTGGTCCTACAGTGTTCATGCTGATTGGTCCTACAGTGTTCATGCTGATTGGTCCTACAGTGTTCATGCTGATTGGTCCTACAGTGTTCCTTCTGATTGGTCCTACAGTGTTCATTCTGATTGGTCCTACAGTGTTCATGCTGATTGGTCCTACAGTGTTCCTTCTGATTGGTCCTACAGTGTTCATTCTGATTGGTCCTACAGTGTTCATGCTGATTGGTCCTACAGTGTTCATGCTGATTGGTCCTACAGTGTTCATGCTGATTGGTCCTACAGTGTTCCTTCTGATTGGTCCTACAGTGTTCATGCTGATTGGTCCTACAGTGTTCATTCTGATTGGTCCTACAGTGCTCATTCTGATTGGTCCTACAGTGTTCATTCTGATTGGTCCTACAGTGTTCATTCTTCCTACAGTGCTCATTCTGATTGGTCCTACAGTGCTCATTCTGATTGGTCCTACAGTGTTCATTCTTCCTACAGTGCTCATTCTGATTGGTTCTACAGTGTTCATTCTGATTGGTCCTACAGTGTTCATTCTTCCTACAGTGCTCATTCTGATTGGTCCTACAGTGTTCATTCTTCCTACAGTGCTCATTCTGATTGGTTCTACAGTGTTTATTCTGATTGGTCCTACAGTGTTCATTCTGATTGGTCCTACAGTGTTCATTCTTCCTACAGTGCTCATTCTGATTGGTTCTACAGTGTTTATTCTGATTGGTCCTACGGTGTTCATGTGCAGTCCGTCACAATAGAATCACATTTATGGCAAAGAAAAATAACGAAAAATGTCTAACCATTTAAAAACAAATACAAGAAATCTCAAGACAGCTTTACATTGTGTTGAATCTGTCTCGTTCTCAGAACTGTAGGAACCACATCGATGTCCTGAAGTTTGTTACACCTGACAACATAACAACCCTTCTCATTGACGATGGCTTCTTTATTTATTTTGTCCTCTGTTTTCACAGAGCAGGATGAGAGCTGTAATCTATGAGGGGTTAAAAGTGGCAGAACATATGGGATGTTTAAAAAATATATATATTTAAAAAAATAAAATAAAGCAACATCGCATGTTGTAAACCTTTATATATAGAT
Source organism: Oncorhynchus nerka (assembly GCF_034236695.1). Lineage (NCBI taxonomy): Eukaryota > Metazoa > Chordata > Actinopteri > Salmoniformes > Salmonidae > Oncorhynchus > Oncorhynchus nerka. The sequence continues at coordinate 158,822 of NW_027040336.1, forward strand.
TAAGATATAGTATTTGTAAGGATTTTTACAGAGCATAATCCAGAAACTGGTATGAGTTGGTATTTTTCTAACGATTTGCACACCTGTATTTTGACAAAGGCTATAACATGTTTGTAACGGGTATTGTAATGCACATACAGTAACATTTGACAGTACTAAAATCTTTATCTGTAATTGGCTCTAATTTATGTATCATTTCAACCTGGACTCAGAGGGGAGACGCTCCAATTAGTACGATATATTACGTTTGGTATGGTATGTATTCATTTGTGAATGTCCATCATCCATTTCATATGATATGTTACGAACTCCAATTCTTATGACGTGTTACGAATTCTAATTTGCTGTGGCTAACTTTAGCTAGTTGGCAAAGTGGCTAATGCTAACGTTAGCTAGGTGGCTAATATTAGCTATGCTAGTGGTTAGGAGTTAAGGTTAGGGTTAATGTTATGATTAGGAGTTCAATTAAAGGTATAAGGTTAGGGTTAGAAGAAGGGTTAGCTAACATGCTAAGTAGTTGCAAATGAGCTAAAATGCTAAAGTTGTCTGTGATGAGAATCGAACTAGACGGTGACGTTATAATCCATCCACCCCAACCAACCCCCCTCCTTTCATTTTTGCCTTAAGTAACCTTCTGTCTTATGGAACCTTACCGAACGTAGCATAGCATACTAATTTGAGTTTCCCAGGTTATGGTTTACTATGTTACGTCTACTCTATGAAACCAGCCTGATCATTTTGGGGAGGGCCGGCAGGGGACAAGACCAGATGATACTTGTTTTGACTGTTTTTACCAAACGATGAGGAAATGTGTGAGACGTTTTTGATATCTCAAAGTATGGCGTCACCCTCACTGATTTGTGCAGTCTTTTGGAGATGTGTATTTCTGTGTATAACAATAAACAAGTTATGCCTTGTACACTGTCCCATCTCTATTTGATTGTCTTTGTCTTTCCTTACTCCTGTGCATTATAATGTGTCTTGGATTAGACATCGGAGGCATTAGAATGTGTCTTGGATTAGACATCGGAGGCATTAGAATGTGTCTTGGATTAGACATAGGAGGCATTAGAATGTGTCTTGGATTAGACATCGGAGGCATTAGAATGTGTCTTGGATTAGACATCGGAGGCATTAGAATGTGTCTTGGATTAGACATCGGAGACATTATAATGTGTCTTGGATTAGACATCGGAGGCATTAGAATGTGTCTTGGATTAGACATCGGAGGCATTAGAATGTGTCTTGGATTAGACATCGGAGGCATTAGAACGTGTCTTGGATTAGACATCGGAGGCATTAGAACGTGTCTTGGATTAGACATCGGAGGCATTAGAATGTGTCTTGGATTAGACATCGGAGGCATTAGAACGTGTCTTGGATTAGACATCGGAGGCATTAGAATGTGTCTTGGATTAGACATAGGAGGCATTAGAATGTGTCTTGGATTAGACATCGGAGACATTATAATGTGTCTTGGATTAGACATAGGAGGCATTAGAATGTGTCTTGGATTAGACATAGGAGGCATTAGAATGTGTCTTGGATTAGGCATTAGAATGTATACTTCAAAGGAGCTCGACCCCGACCTCTAACACACAACCCCTGACCCCTGACTTGACTGCTGGGGCTTGAACCTTTGTGTTACTTAGCCACCCCTTGAACTATGCTCCCCCCTTCTCTTCTACCCTGTCCTGTCCTATCTACGATGGTCCCACAGGGTAAAACCCGTGGCTTTGGCACCTATTCCCTTTACCCTGCACTAGTAACATAGGGTGCTGGTCCAAAGTAATGCGCTATGAAGGGAATAGTGTGCCATTTGGGGCAAACTCAGCACGTCCAGGCAGGCTGGTGCAGACATACAGGGCTGACCGACTCCAGGTTAGTTAGTTGTGTTCCCAGGGCTGACTAACTCCATGTTAGTTAGTTGTGTTTCCAGGGCTGACTGACTCCAGGTTAGTTAGTTGTGTTCCCAGGGCTGACTGACTCCAGGTTAGTTAGTTGTGTTCCCAGGGCTGACCGACTCCAGGTTAGTTAGTTGTGTTCCCAGGGCTGACCGACTCCAGGTTAGTTAGTTAGTTGTGTTCCTAGGGCTGACTGCTCCAGGTTAGTTAATTGTGTTCCTAGGGATGACTGACTCCAGGTTAGTTAGTTGTGTTCCTAGGGCTGACTGACTCCAGGTTAGTTAGTTGTGTTCCCAGGGCTGACTGACTCCAGGTTAGTTAGTTGTGTTCCCAGGGCTGACTGACTCCAGGTTAATTAGTTAGTTGTGTTCCCAGGGCTGACTGACTCCAGGTTAGTTAGTTGTGTGTGGTACTTACTTTATAATTTTGTAGTTTACTATAGAATACTGTAGTATATACTACAGTAAAGTCCGTAGAAACAGTACAGTGAATACTATTGTATTTATACCATAGTATACTATAGTATTTTTCATGTGGACAGGCCTGTGAACAGTCTGCACATTGCATTCCAAATCTCACCCTATTCCCTAAATAGTGCACTACTTTTGATCAGAGCCCTGGTCCGTTAAAAAATAGTTATAGTTATAGTTATTTATGGATGCTTATCAAAGTCAGCTTGCTAACTAATGAATCCTGTATTCTCCTCTTCTACTCTTTGTTACACTGTAATCTGAGACTGATGTAGGGTCGTGAGCGGAGGTGGAATGGACTAGTGCTCTTCATGACCCACTAGCGGTAATCAGGAAGTGAGCAGGCAGGGCTTGGCTTGGTACCAATAGTATAGGATATCTCTGCTAATATTCTGACAGCACGGCACATGATGCTGGATCCCATTCATACAGACAGACGATCCCCCTAACCCTCCCAGTGAGTCACAAATATAAACCACAGCCTTATAAACATATGCTACCTTTATAGGGGCTGCTATAATAATATAATAAATGTAACCTACAGACACTTTTATCAACGTACAGTTATGCTCGCATACAACACCGCTGTCAGCGCCGTGTGTATAGGTGGCAGGGAAGTCAGGCGCAGGAGAGTCAAAATGGAGTGTAAAAATGGAGTCTTTTAATAAATGTCCACAGAACATGCTCCATAACACTAAACAGTACAGACATGAAAAAACATGGGTATGAGGACCCGTCGCGCACCAACACAACAAAATAAACAACACTGGCAATAAAACAATCTCTGACAAAGACATGGGGGGAAACAGAGGGTTAAATACACAACAGGTAATGAATGGGATTTGAAACCAGGTGTGTGGGAAGACAAGACAAAACCAATGGAAAATGAAACATGGATCACTGATGGCTAGAAGACCGGTGACGTCGAACGCCGAGCGGTGTCCGAACAAGGAGAGGCAACGACTTCGGTAGTCGTGACAACTGCTATATTTCAATGCACACACCTGCTATAGAAAACAATGGCCATTTCCTATGTACTCGTTTCTATGACTACTGTGATCCTGGCAACCAGAATGTATGTAAGATGGTCACTTCACATATTACGAGGGTAGAAGGATTCAGCAAGTAGCCTAGTCAAAGAGGATGAAAGGCCCACAACAGAGGTAGAGATTATCCCATCCTACTTACTCTCTTTTGAAAATGGTGTAGCTACAGTTGTGGGTCCCAGCCATTAACTAAAATGGTGTAACTACAGTTGTGGGTCCCAGCCATTAACTAAAATAGTGTAGATACAGTTGTGGGTCC